>NW_026112101.1:105000-210000 GCF_024679095.1 Eriocheir sinensis
CTCTACCTTCCTCTCTCCTGACGCATCCCCCGCCCTTCCAGACCTAACAGTATACGCCAAGGAGTCCCAGAGCTTCTTCATCTCCTGCTCCATCCGCTTCCATCTCTACCTTCCTCTCTCCTCACGCATCCCCCGCCCTTCCAGACCTAACAGTATACGCCAAGGAGTCTCAAAGCTTCTCTGACACATCCCCCGCCCTTCCAGACCTAACAGTATACGCCAAGGAGTCTCAAAGCTTCTTCATCTCCTGTTCCATCCGCGTCCATCTCTACCTTCCTCTCTCCTGACACATCCCCCGCCCTTCCAGACCTAACAGTATACGCCAAGGAGTCTCAAAGCTCCTTCATCTCCTGCTCCATCCGCGTCCATCTCTACCTTCCTCACTCCTGACACATCCCCCGCCTTTCAGACCTAACAGTATACGCCAAGGAGTCTCAAAGCTCCTTCATCTCCTGCTCCATCCGCGTCCATCTCTACCCTCCTCTCTCCTGACACCTCCCCCGCCCTTCCAGACCTGCCAGTGTGCATGGACGGACCTTAGAGCGTGGTGGTGGCGGGGGGCGAGGCCTGACCTGCCGGGTGGACGCCAAGCCCTTCGCTTCACCCGGTACTTCAACAACACGCTGGACACGGTGGAGGTGGAGCGGCATCGAGTACAGACAGGTCCGCTCGGGGCTCAGCTTCCTCGACTACACGCCAAGGTAATGTTGTTGTTGTTGTTGTTGTTGTGGTGGTGGTGGTGGTAGTAGTAGTAGTGGTGGTGGTGGTGGTGGTGGAGATAGTAGTGTTTAAGTAAGTGTTTTATGTATTCACGAATGTTCTAACGGTATACCCACTTATTTATACAGCCGTATAAAGTAGACATGGATTCGTGTTTTAATTAACTGTTCTGAAATAATTAGTTATTTCCGCGGAGTTAAAGCTGACGGGTGGCGGAAGAGAGAGAAGGCGTGGCTGTCGTTTGTGTGTGTGGATGGTTGGCTAATTTGTATAGGTTCTCACACAATACAGAATTCTCTCAGGTCATTATCGATGGGTTGACGCCGGCAGACTACTAACGCCCTTACTAACCTACTTATATATTCACTCGCTCGCTCACTCACTCACTCACTCCCTTTCTTCCTAACTAACTTACTTACTCACTCACTCACTCACTCACTACCTTCCTTTTCCTATCAGATTAGTTCCAACAGTATCAGTCAGCCAGATCTTGTTCTCTGCCATTCCTTCTTCCTCCTCTCATTCCTTCATTCCTCTGCCATTCCTTCTTCCTCCTCTCATTCCTTCATTCCTCCGTCATTCCTTCTTCTGTTTATCATTCCGTTACTCTATCTGTCTACCACAAACACACTCTCACAACACCAATTATCAAAGGCCACCAGAAGATTAGTCTGATTCTCATGAGTTTTTCTTCATGTGCAGAAGCCTCGTCAGACCATCACCAGGCTCATAAAACTACCCCTGGAAACACTAACACGACCTCTACGAAAGCCTTATCATATGTGGGTGTGTAAGCCTCTCTCGGACGCTTACGGGTCAGAGGGTCGCTCAAGTTCACATATTTGACAAGGCTTTCGTATGAGTTGAGGGCATTTCCAGGAGTAGCTACAGGTGGTAGTTTGACCCCTCCTCAGTAGCATGAGCTTAAAGAAACACTCATTAGAACCCGACTGATCACTTCTTTAACCTTCAGAAATAGTTGATATGAGTAGCGAAAGTGTCTTATAATACCAGTCTTACAGCAACAATTCCTCAAGACCACAAGAGAGAATAACCGAGTTCCCCTTCACAGTCATGGTGCAGAAGGCTTGTCGAACCGTCACTGCGCTCACAAAATTACACATGGGAATACTAGCACAAAAACCTTATCGAGTGTGAGTATGTGAGAGCCCTGAAGTATTTGAGACCATGGTATTAACGTAAGGAAGGAAGGTGAGGAGGTTCCTTGCCCTTATTGTGTGCTGTGGTTTATGGGCGTCGTTGCTTAGGACTACAAAGAAGAAAGGGAAGGAAAATAATTCGTCCTCGCGCGGAAAGGAATCTCTCTAAGACTATGGTATTAACGTAAGGAAGGAAGGTGAGGAGGTTCCTTGCCCTTATTGTGTGCTGTGGTTTTTGGGCGTCGTTGATTAGGACTACAAAGAAGAAAGGGAAGGAAAATAATTCGTCCTCGCGCGGAAAGGAATCTCTCTGAGCGTCCCAGCGCGAGGCGACACTTGAGGAGACACAAGGCTGGGATAGATTAATGTTTGGTTTTTGTTTTGTTTTCCTGTTTAACCTGAAAAGTAGATTGCCAGTGACTGCTGCTGCAAGAGGGAGGAGGAGATTGCTGTGCCTGCTGACTGACTTTTGGTCGCTGACTCACCTCTGACTTACTGCTGATTACTGCTTAGTTTTTGCTGACGACCTGCTGACCTTCTGATGATGATCTGTCGACCTTTTATTTTTCACTGACTACTGCTGACAACTACTAACTACCTGCTGACTACTGTTGACTACTGCTGACTTTTTGCTGACATTTTGCTGACTACCTGCTGACAGTAATTACCTGCTGATTTCTTGATGATTTCCTGCTGACTACTGACTACTGCTGACTTTTTGCTAACTATCTGCTGACATTTTGCTGACTACCTGCTGACTTGCTGATTACCTGCTGACTTCCTGATGATTTCTTGGTGATATCCTGCTGACTGCATGCTGACTATTGCTGACTTCTGAATGACAGCTGACTTTTTGCTGACAACCTGCTGACTATTGCTGACTTCCTTCTGAATACCAGCTGACTTTTTGCTGACTACCTGCTGACTACTTTCTGAAGACTTGCTGACCATTTGCAGACTACTGACTCTTTGCTGACTCCTGCTGACTACCTAGTGACTCCCTGCTGATTACACCCTGATTCTCTTCTAACTTCCTCCTTACTCCCTACTGACTTCCTCCTGAATACCTGCTGACTCCCTGTTGACTACTGCTGAATAGATACTTGCTGAGTCGCTGCTGACTACCTGCTGACTCCGTGTTGTATGATGCTTGACATGGCTCAGCAGCATTACTTTTTTTTTAATAGTAGTGCTAGTAATAATAGTAGTAGTAGTAGTAATGATAATAATAATAATAATAATAATAATAATAATAATAATAATAATAATAATAATAATAATAATAATAATAATAATTCTCTCTCTCTCTCTCTCTCTCTCTCTCTCTCTCTCTCTCTCTCTCTCTCTCTCTCTCTCTCTCTCTCTCTCTCTCTCTCTCTCTCTCTCTCTCTCATCCCCCCCCCTTTTCTCCCTCCTTCCCCTGATCCCAGCCTGGCAAATTGAAGGATTATTCTGGACGAAGGAGGATAAGAATCGAGGCTTTGGACCCTAATTCTTTTTCGTCTCCAATCGAGGCAGACTCTTGTTGGTGTTCGATCCTTTGTGTTTGGGGCTCAGTCCTCTCCTCTTGGTGTTGAATCCTTTACTTCCGGTGTCCAGTTCTTTTAAGAGTGTTGTTACGTGTGTGTTTCTTTTGTTCTTCGTTCATTTTGTAATCTCTTAATCCTCCTCGTTCTGGTGATTAGGATTAGTTAATTTTTGGCTTCGAAGATTAGCGGTGCTCTTTGATGTAATGTTTTGTTCGTGCATGTGTGTGTGTGTGTGTGTGTGTGTGTGTGTGTGTGTGTGTGTGTGTGTGTGTGTGTGTGTGTGTGTGTGTGTGTGTCGCCGTTACATTAATCAACATTTCTTTCTCGTTTCATTAAATATTAACCTTAAAGCCTCTTTCGACAGTGCTGCAGTCTTCTCATAAAATAATTAACGAGTATCTGCAGTGTGTATTTCTTTTTGCTTCTGTTACTTAATACGTCGTTAATCTATATATATTTTTCTCTCTTGTTGAATATTGAACAAAGAATTTCATCAATGCAGTCGTGTCTTATAAATGATTAACGTTGATTTGTCGTGTAATATTTTCGTCAACATTTTTTTCTATCTTTTTATCTTCCCTTCCCTTCCTTCCTTGCTTCCTTCCCTGCATCCATCCCTTCCCTTCCCTTCCCTTCCTTCCCTGCATTCATCTGTTCCCTTCCCTTCCCTTCCCTTCCTTCCCTGCATTCATCTGTTCCCTTCCCTTCCCTTCCTTCCTGCATTCATCTGTTTCCCTTCCTTCCTTCCCTGCATTCATCTGTTCCTTCCCTTCCTTCCTTCCTTCCCTGCATTCATCTGTTCCTTCCTTCCTTCCCTTCCTTCCCTGCATTCATCTGTTCCCTTCCCTTCCCTTCCTTCTTCCCATTCATCTGTTCCTTCCTTCCTTCCTTCCTTCCTCCTTCCCTTCCCTTCCTTCCCTGCATTCATCTGTTCCCTTCTTCCTTCCTTCCTTCCCTGCATTCATCTGTTCCTTCCCTTCCTTCCCTTCCTTCCCTGCATTCATCTGTTCCTTCCTTCCCTTCCTTCCCTTCCTTCCTTCCTTCCCTGCATTCATCTTCCTTCCCTTCCTTCCTTCCTTCCTTCCTGCATTCATCTGTTCCCTTCCCTTCCTTCCTTCCCTGCATTCATCTGTTTGTTTTTATCTTTTTATCTTCCCTTCCCTTCCATTCCTTCCCTGCATTCATCTGTTCCTTCCTTCCCCTTCCTTCCCCTTCCTTCCTTCCCTTCCCCTGCATTCATCTGTTCCCTTCCTTCCCTTCCTTCCTTCCCCCTTCCTTCCCTGCATTCATCTGTTCCCTTCCTTCCTTCCCTCTGTTCCTTCCCTTCCTTCCCTGCATTCATCTGTTCCTTCCCTTCCTTCCTTCCTTCCTGCATTCATCTGTTCCCTTCCCTTCCCTTCCTTCCTTCCCTGCATTCATCTGTTTGTTTTTATCTTTTTATCTTCCCTTCCCTTCCTTCCCTGCATTCATCTGTTTGTTTTTATCTTCCCTTCCCTTCCCTTCCTTCCCTTCCTTCCCTGCATTCATCTGTTCCTTCCCTTCCTTCCCTTCCTTCCCTGCATTCATCTGTTCCTTCCCTTCCTTCCTTCCTTCCTTCCTGCATTCATCTGTTCCCTTCCTTCCCTTCCTTCCTTCCCTGCATTCATCTGTTCCTTCCCTTCCTTCCCTTCCTTCCTGCATTCATCTGTTCCTTCCCTTCCCTTCCTTCCCTTCCTTCCTTCCTTCATCTGTTCCTTCCCTTCCTTCCCTTCCTTCCCTGCATTCATCTGTTCCTTCCTTCCTTCCTTCCCTTCCTTCCTGCATTCATCTGTTCCTTCCCTTCCCTTCCCTTCCTTCCCTGCATTCATCTGTTTGTTTTTATCTTTTTATCTTCCCTTCCCTTCCCTTCCTTCCCTGCATTCATCTGTTCCCTTCCTTCCCTTCCTTCCCTGCATTCATCTGTTCCTTCCCTTCCTTCCCTTCCTTCCCTGCATTCATCTGTTTGTTTTTATCTTTTTATCTTCCATTCCCTTCCCTTCCCTTCCCTGCATTCATCTGTTCCCTTCCTTCCTTCCCTTCCTTCCCTGCATTCATCTGTTCCCTTCCCTTCCCTTCCCTTCCTTCCCTGCATTCATCTGTTTGTTTTTATCTTTTTATCTTCCCTTCCCTTCCTTCCTTCCCTGCATTCATCTGTTTGTTTTTATCTTTTTATCTTCCCTTCCCTTCCCTTCCTTCCCTGCATTCATCTGTTCCCTTCCTTCTTCCCTTCCTTCCCTTCCTTCCTGCATTCATCTGTTTCCTTCCTTCCTCTTCCTTCCTTCCTTCCTTCCTGCATTCATCTGTTCCTTCCTTCCCTTCCTTCCTTCCTGCATTCATCTGTATCTTCCCTTCCCTTCCCTTCCTTCCCTGCATTCATCTGTTTGTTTTTATCTTTTTATCTTCCCTTCCCTTCCCTTCCTTCCCTGCATTCATCTGTTTGTTTTTATCTTTTTATCTTCCCTTCCCTTCCTTCCCTGCATTCATCTGTTTGTTTTTATCTTCCCTTCCCTTCCCTTCCTTCCCTGCATTCATCTGTTCCTTCCTTCCCTTCCCTTCCTTCCTGCATTCATCTGTTCCTTCCTTCCTTCCTTCCTTCCTTCCCTTCCCTTCCCTTCCCTTTCCTGCATTCATCTGTTCCTTCCTTCCCTTCCTTCCTTCCCTGCATTCATCTGTTCCTTCCTTCCTTCCTTCCTTCCTGCATTCATCTGTTTCCTTCCCTTCCTTCCTTCCTTCCTTCCTTCCTTCCTCTGTTCATCTGTTTCCCTTCCTTCCTTCCCTTCCTTCATCTGTTCCTTCCTTCCTTCCCTTCCTTCCTGCATTCATCTGTTCCCTTCCTTCCCTTCCTTCCTTCCCTGCATTCATCTGTTCCCTTCCCTTCCTTCCTTCCTGCATTCATCTGTTCCTTCCTTCTTCCTCCTTCCCTTCCTTCCCTGCATTCATCTGTTCCTTCCTTCCTTCCCTTCCTTCCTGCATTCATCTGTTCCCTTCCCTTCCCTTCCTTCCCTGCATTCATCTGTTCCTTCCCTTCCTTCCTTCCTTCCTGCATTCATCTGTTCCCTTCTTCCCTTCCTTCCTTCCCTGCATTCATCTGTTTCCTTCCCCTTCCCTTCCTTCCTTCCTTCCCTGCATTCATCTGTTCCTTCCTTCCTTCCTTCCTGCATTCATCTGTTCCCTTCCTTCCCTTCCCTTCCTTCCCTGCATTCATCTGTTCCCTTCCCTTCCCTTCCCTTCCTTCCTTCCCGACATTCATCTGTTCCTTCCTTCCCTTCCCTTCCTTCCTGCATTCATCTTATCTTCCCTTCCCTTCCCTTCCTTCCCTGCATTCATCTGTTTGTTTTTATCTTTTTATCTTCCCTTCCCTTCCTTCCCTGCATTCATCTGTTTGTTTTTATCTTTTTATCTTCCCTTCCCTTCCTTCCCTGCATTCATCTGTTCCTTCCCTTCCCTTCCTTCCTTCCTTCCCTTCCCTTCCTTCCCTTCCTTCCTGCATTCATCTGTTCCTTCCCTTCCTTCCCTGCATTCATCTGTTCCCTTCCTTCCCTTCCTTCCTTCCTTCCCTGCATTCATCTGTTCCTTCCTTCCTTCCTTCCTTCCTGCATTCATCTGTTCCTTCCTTCCTTCCTTCCTGCATTCATCTGTTCCTTCCTTCCTTCCTTCCTTCCCTGCATTCATCTGTTCCCCTTCCTTCCTTCCTTCCTGCATTCATCTGTTCCTTCCCTTCCTTCCTTCCTTCCCCTGCATTCATCTGTTCCTTCCTTCCTTCCCTTCCTTCCTTCCCTGCATTCATCTGTTCCTTCCTTCCTTCCTTCCCTTCCTTCCCTGCATTCATCTGTTCCCTTCCTTCCTTTCCTTCCTTCCTTCCTGCATTCATCTGTTCCTTCCTTCCTTCCTTCCTTCCCTGCATTCATCTGTTCCCTTCCCTTCCCTTCCCTTCCTTCCTGCATTCATCTGTTCCTTCCTTCCTTCCTTCCCTGCATTCATCTGTTCCCTTCCCTTCCTTCCTTCCCTGCATTCATCTGTTCCCTTCCTTCCTTCCTTCCTTCCCTGCATTCATCTGTTCCTTCCTTCCTTCCCTTCCTTCCCTGCATTCATCTGTTCCCTTCCCTTCCTTCCTTCCTGCATTCATCTGTTCCTTCCTTCCCTTCCCTTCCTTCCTGCATTCATCTTCCTTCCCTTCCCTTCCTTCCTGCATTCATCTGTTCCTTCCCTTCCCTTCCTTCCTTCCCTGCATTCATCTGTTCCTTCCTTCTCTTCCTTCCTTCCCTGCATTCATCTGTTCCTTCCTTCCTTTCCTTCCTTCCCTGCATTCATCTGTTCCCTTCCTTCCCTTCCTTCCTTCCCTGCATTCATCTGTTCCTTCCTTCCCTTCCCTTCCTTCCCTGCATTCATCTGTTCCCTTCCCCTACCTTCCTTCCCTGCATTCATCTGTTCCTTCCCTTCCTTCCTTCCCTGCATTCATCTGTTCCTTCCCTTCCTTCCTTCCCTGCATTCATCTGTTCCCTTCCTTCCTTCCCTTCCTTCCCTGCATTCATCTGTTCCTTCCCTTCCTTCCCTTCCTTCCCTGCATTCATCTGTTCCCTTCCCTTCCCTTCCTTCCCTGCATTCATCTGTTCCCTTCCCTTCCTTCCTTCCCTGCATTCATCTGTTCCCTTCCTTCCTTCCTTCCTTCCCTGCATTCATCTGTTCCTTCCCTTCCCTTCCCCTGCATTCATCTGTTCCTTCCCTTCCTTCCTTCCTTCCCTGCATTCATCTGTTTGTTTTTATCTTTTTATCTTCCCTTCCCTTCCTTCCTTCCCTGCATTCATCTGTTCCCTTCCTTCCTTCCTTCCCTTCCTTCCTGCATTCATCTGTTCCTTCCTTCCTTCCTGCATTCATCTGTTCCCTTCCTTCCTTCCTTCCTTCCCTGCATTCATCTGTTCCCTTCCCTTCCTTCCCCGCATTCATCTGTTCCCTTCCCTTCCCTTCCTTCCCTTCCCTTCCCTTCCTTCCCTGCATTCATCTGTTTGTTCTTCCCTTCCCTTCCTTCCCTGCATTCATCTGTTTGTTTTTATCTTTTTATCTTCCCTTCCCTTCCTTCCTTCCCTGCATTCATCTGTTTGTTTTTATCTTCCCTTCCCTTCCCTTCCCTTCCTTCCCTGCATTCATCTGTTTGTTTTTATCTTTTTATCTTCCCTTCCCTTCCCTTCCTTCCCTGCATTCATCTGTTCCTTCCTTCCCTTCCTTCCTTCCTGCATTCATCTGTACCTTCCCTTCCCTTCCCTTCCTTCCCTGCATTCATCTGTTTGTTTTTATCTTTTTATCTTCCCTTCCCTTCCCTTCCTTCCCTGCATTCATCTGTTCCTTCCTTCCCTTCCCTGCATTCATTTGTTCCCTTCCCTTCCTTCCTTCCTTCCCTGCATTCATCTGTTCCCTTCCTTCCCTTCCTTCCCTGCATTCATCTGTTCCTTCCTTCCTTCCTTCCTTCCCTGCATTCATCTGTTCCTTCCTTCCCTTCCTTCCCTTCCTTCCTTCCCTGCATTCATCTGTTCCCTTCCTTCCCTTCCTTCCCTGCATTCATCTGTTCCTTCCCTTCCTTCCTTCCTTCCTGCATTCATCTGTTCCTTCCCTTCCTTCCCTTCCTTCCCTGCATTCATCTGTTCCCTTCCTTCCTTCCTTTCCTTCCTTCACTGCATTCATCTGTTCCTTCCTTCCCTTGCCTTCCTTCCCTGCATTCATCTGTTTGTTTTTATCTTTTTATCTTCCCTTCCCTTCCTTCCCTGCATTCATCTGTTCCCTTCCTTCCTTCCCATCCTTCCCTGCATTCATCTTTTTCCCTTCCCTTCCTTCCTTCCCTGCATTCATCTGTTCCTTTGCCTTCCTTCCCTTCCTTCCCTGCATTCATCTGTTCCCTTCCTTCCTTCCCTTCCTTCCCTGCATTCATCTGTTCCCTTCCTTCCCTTCCTTCCTGCATTCATCTGTTCCCTTCCTTCCCTTCCTTCCTTCCCTGCATTCATCTGTTCCCTTCCTTCCTTCCCTTCCTTCCTGCATTCATCTGTTCCCTTCCCTGCATTCATCTGTTCCTTCCCTTCCTTCCTTCCCTTCCTTCCTTCCCTGCATTCATCTGTTCCCTTCCTTCCCTTCCTTCCCTGCATTCATCTGTTTGTTTTTATCTTTTTATCTTCCCTTCCTTCCCTGCATTCATCTGTTCCCTTCCCTTCCTTCCTTCCTTCCCTGCATTCATCTGTTCCCTTCCTTCCCTTCCTTCCTTCCCTGCATGCATCTGTTCCCTTCCCTTCCCTTCTCTTCCTTCCCTGCATTCATATGTTCCCTTCCCTTCCCTTCCCTTCCCTTCCCTGCATTCATCTGTTCCCTTCCCTTCCCTTCCTTCCCTGCATTCATCTGTTTGTTTTTATCTTTTTATCTTCCCTTCCCTTCCTTCCCTGCATTCATCTGTTTGTTTTTATCTTTTTATCTTCCCTTCCCTTCCCTTCCTTCCCTGCATTCATCTGTTCCCTTCCCTTCCCTTCCTTTCCCTTCCTTCACTGCATTCATCTGGTCCCTTCCCTCCCCTTCCTTCCCTGCTTTCATCTGTTCCCTTCCCTTCCCTTCCCTTCCTTCCCTGCATTCATATGTTTGTTTTTATCTTATGATATTACCTTCCCTTCCCTTCCTTCCCTGCATTCATCTGTTCCCTTCCCTTCCTTCCCTTCCTTCCCTGCCTTCATGTTTTCCTTCCTTCCCTTCCCTTCCTTCCCTGCATTCATCTGTTCCCTTCCTTCCCTTCCTTCCTTCCCTGCATTCATCTGTTCCTTCCTTCCCTTCCGTTCCTTCCCTGCATTCATATTTTTGTTTTTATGTTTTTATCTTCCCTTCCCTTCCCTTCCCTCCCTGCATTCATCTGTTCCTTCCTTCCATTTCCTTCCTTCCCTGCACTCATCTGTTCCTTCCCTTCCTTCCCTGCATTCATCTGTTCCCTTCCCTTCCCTTCCCTTCCTTCCCTGCATTCATCTGTTCCCTTCCCTTCCCTTCTTTTCCCTTCCTTCCCTGCATTCATCTGGTCCCTTCCCTCCCCTTCCCTTCCTTCCCTGCATTCATCTGTTCCCTTCCCTTCCCTTCCCTTCCTTCCTTGCATCATCTGTTCCCTTCCCTTCCCTTCCCTTCCTTCCCTGCAATCATCTGTTCCCTTCCCTTCCCTTCCTTCCCTGCATTCATCTGTTCCCTTCCCTTCCCGTCCCTTCCTTCCCTGCATTCATCTGTTCCCTTCCCTTCCCTTCCCTTCCCTCCCTGCATTCATCTGTTCCCTTCCCTTCCCTTCCCTTCCTTCCCTTCATTTATATTTATTTTATCTTTTTATCTGCTTGTGTTCCTTCTGCTCCATCGTTGTCATATAAACAATGGCCATTGATTTGCTGAGTAATATTTTCCTCTCCTAAACTTTTCTTTTTTTATTGCTTCTGTCACGTCTACTGCATACTCTCTCGTCCTTATCAACTATTAAACTTCGTATGTCAGACTCCAACCAACGCTGTCTCGTCATAGTGTTGATTGATTCCCTATGTAACTCTTTTTATTACATTTATCTTTTGTTTTCTCTTTTCCTCTCAATTTTTTCCTTCTTGTATTGCCTCTGTTACATTATCTACACTCTATCTCGTCTGTATTAACTATTAAACTCAATATACTAGACTCCAACGCTGTCTTGTCAGTAATAATTGATGGTGATTTCCTATATAACATTTTTTCTCTTTCTTATATTAATATTTTCTTCAATTTTCTTTTTATTAAATTTAAACGCCTAAATTTATATCAATGTCATCTTGTCATAGGAATAATTGTTTTTTTTATTTATTTTTTTATCTTTTTTTACGTCTCTGCCTATTGCGCCGGTAGGCTTGCTTGAGGGGCCTGGATGGTATTCGGCCCCGGCCCGTCATGGCGCAGGCAAGTGTTTATAGTGACGCCATCTTCTCTTTGCTCTTGCTTCCTATGTAACCTTTTCCCTTTCTTGCTTTTTATCTTTTCTTCGATATTCTTCTTATTAAGCTCAAACGCCTAAACTTAAATCAATGTCGCCTTGTCTTAGAAATAATTGGAGGCGATAAACTGTGTAGTATTTCGTTCAAGTTAATACGTAAGCTTTGCAAAACTTTCTTTGCATACTTTCATTTTTTCTTACTGAATGTTAAACTCCAACGCCTAAACTTAATTCAATATAATCTTGTCTTAGGAATAACTGAAGTTGATAAGCTCTGTAATACTTTCTTCTTATACATTTATCTTAAGTTTTCTTCTCTTCTTTTTTTTACTGAAAATTAAAGTTAAATGCTCTCTCATCACATCAATTGTTCTTCCCTTTTTCTTTCTTTCACTGAATATTAAAGTTAAATGCTCTCTCCTCACATCAATTGTTCTTCCCTTTTTCTTTCTTTCACTAAGTATTAAAGTTAAATGCTCTCTCCTCACATCAATTGTTCTTCCCTTTTTCTTTCTTTCACTAAGTATTAAAGTTAAATGCTCTCTCATCACATCAATTGTTCTTCCCTTTTTCTTTCTTTCACTGAGTATTAAAGTTAAATGCTCTCCCCTCACATCAATTGTTCTTCCCTTTTTCTTTCTTTCACTGAGTATTAAAGTTAAATGTTCTCATCACATCAATTGTTCTTCCCTTTTTCTTTCTTTCACTGAGTATTAAAGTTAAATGCTCTCCCCTCACATCAATTGTTCTTCCCTTTTTCTTTCTTTCACTGAGTATTAAAGTTAAATGCTCTCCCCTCACATCAATTGTTCTTCCCTTTTTCTTTCTTTCACTGAGTATTAAAGTTAAATGTTCTCATCACATCAATTGTTCTTCCCTTTTTCTTTCTTTCACTGAGTATTAAAGTTAAATGTTCTCATCACATCAATTGTTCTTTCCTTTTTCTTTCTTTCACTGAGTATTAAAGTTAAATGCTCTCATCAATTGTTCTTCCCTTTCTCTTTCTTTCACTGAGTATTAAAGTTAAATGCTCTCATCAATTGTTCTTCCCTTTTTCTTTCTTTCACTGAATATTAAAGTTAAATGCTCTCATCATTTTTTCTTCCCTTTCTCTTTCTTTCACTGAGTATTTAACTTGAACGCTTTCTCATCCAGTACAATCTTAGCATAAATGAATATTGATGTTGACTTCCAATGTAATTCTCTTTTCCATGTGTTACTTTTTCCGCTACATTTTTTTTTATATATATCCAATTTTTTCTATTGTTACTTTTGCTCTTTTTATATATATTCTGTTTTGCTGTTGTTGTTGTTGTTGTTGTTGTTGTTGTTGCTGTTTTATGTAACGTTGAGCTTAATTAAAACCCATTAGCGCAGTTTTATATATTTATTTTCTTATTTTTCTTTCATTATTTATTTATGTTATTTTTTTTCATTTATTCATTTATTTATTTATTGCTTCATAAAGATGGACGCTACTCTGCTCTACTTTTTCTCTCTTATGTTGCGTTTTCGCTACAATTATTCATCCTTTTTTTTCCCTCGTCTCGTCAAGTTGTGTGCTTAAAAGCCCATTCAAACTCTTTCACGGGCATAATTTTGTCTTAAAACATCAAAGTCGTGTATTTCTCTCTCTCTCTCTCTCTCTCTCTCTCTCTCTCTCTCTCTCTCTCTCTCTCTCTCTCTCTCTCTCTCTCTCTCTCTCTCTCTCTCTCTCTCTCTCTCTCTCGTTTTTCATGCTAAATTTATTCATGTTTTCTTGTCTTCATTCTTATTTAAAAGGTGTTTGCTGCTCTGTGTGTGTGTGTGTGTGTGTGTGTGTGTGTGTGTGTGTTCTCCTTTCATCATGCTTAATTTATCCTTAATCTCTCTTGTCTTACGAAATTTGAGCTTCATTTTCCTTCATTAGTTCATTCTCATTTATAATACCAACGTTATCCTGTGATATAACGTACGCAGCATAATGCATGTCGTAAAACGCAGCGCGGCTCTTTGTAGTCTGAAAGGTATCGCCGTGACTCAGCCTCAGAAACCTTTCATGCGACAAGTCTTCAGGTGAGTGACGAGGATAATATATGAACGCTTAAGGGGGGATAACTTAACGCTCATCCGCCGTTACTCCTTCACCAGCGCGGACTTGTTGGGATGCTGCTGGACGCTACTCTGCAGTATACTCTTTTTTGTTTCTTATTATAACCGAGCTCGCTTATCAGGGACTCGTTATATGATGCTAATACTTAAGAATGAGTTACTGGAATCTACTCTCTCATTAGTCTTTCACCAGGGCGGACTTGTTTTAAAAGATTGGAGATACTTTGCGATATAGTAATTTATCTTTATGTGAATTTTCAGAGGAACGATTATAGGCTATTCAAGCGAAGGGTTCCTCTAGCTACCTGACCGTGTTTGAAAGGCCGCTCCTGATTGGCTGGATTCCTCTATCGCTCTCCTGAAAAAAGAGGAGGAATATAGGGAAGAAAAAGGAATGAAAAGAGAGAGAGGAAGGAGGAGGAATACAGGGAATGAAGGAAAAGGAAAGAAAGGGAATGGAAGAAAGAAGAAGAGAAGTAATATAGAGAAGGAAGAAAAAGGAAAGAAAAAGAAACAAGAGGAGGAGGAGGAGGAGGAGGAGGAGCAGAAATATAAGGAAGGAAAATAAAGGAAAGAAAGTGAAGGAAAGCAAGAGGAGGAGGAGGAATGTAGGAAAGGAAGACAAGGGAAAGTAAGGGAAAACAAGAAGAGGAGGAGGAGGAGGAGGAGGAGGAGGAGGAGGAATATCGCTCGTTCATTACTTCGGTGTTCAAGTCAGCTTCTAGCTTCTCGGCCCAGAAAGAAAAAAATTGACTGCGCTGCGATCGAGGACCCGACAGAGAGAGAGAGAGAGAGAGAGAGAGAGAGAGAGAGAGAGAGAGAGAGAGAGAGAGAGAGAGAGAGAGAGAGAGAGAGAGAGAGAGAGAGAGAGAGAGAGAGAGAGAGAGAGAGAGAGAGAGAGAGAGAGAGAGAGAGAGAGAGAGAGAGAGAGAGAGAGAGAGAGAGAGAGAGAGAGAGAGAGAGAGAGAGAGAGAGAGAGAGAGAGAGAGAGAGAGAGAGAGAGAGAGAGAGAGAGAGAGAGAGAGAGAGAGAGAGAGAGAGAGAGAGAGAGACTGTCACTGTGCCTCGCCTCGTGTACTCTCTCCCATTAAACTTTCGTCGTAAGAGAGAATTCTGAGAAACTCCTCCACCTTTGAGTCCCTCCCTGCGCTGCATTTTGCTGCTCTTGAGGCGCCTGACGTTGACTAATGACGCCCGTGTAAATAGACACCATACACCGCAACAAACTCGTAACATTGAACCCGCCAGTACCACCACCTCTATTACCAAGCCTCAAGATAACCTAAGAGTCCTTAGTTTCAATGCACGTAGCCTAAGAAACAAGTTTGATGAACTGCGATGTCTTGCTCTGACAGAAAACTTTGACGTAATTGCTATAACCGAAACATTTATCGACACCACAAATATTGATTTAAGTTCCGAATACAACATAGATGGATACAGATTCTTCAACAAGGATCGTGTAAACCGTAGAGGTGGTGGTGTTGCCCTTTATGGCAAAAGCTATTTGCAACCCACTGACAAAACACCAAGAAACAGTAACGTTGAACATTTGTGCGTGCGAGTAAACATTGCAAAAGTCAATTTAAATATATCTGTCACTTTCAGGCCTCCGGGGCAATCACTCGATGCCGATCTTGAAATGTACAGCGTCTTAAGGCAGTCACTTAATAACAGCGACTCACTGATATTAGGAGACTTTAACCTCCCCCATATCGACTGGGCGACATTGTCGGGTACAGAAGGTGAGTCACATAGAATGATCGAATTTTTAGAGGAAAATTATCTAAGCCAAATGGTTTCTGAACCAACTCGTCAAAATAACCTACTTGACCTTGTTATAACGACCCAAGATAACCTAGTCAGTAATGTCACGGTAGGAGAACACCTCGGTTCCTGCGATCATAAACTAGTGCGCGTTGACATTAGAGCTCAAACATTAGTGACTGAAAATAAAGTAAAGGTGCCCAATTTCAAAAGAGCCAACTTCGTAGAAATCCGACGAAAACTAATAGATATGCAACTATCATATGACGGCAATGTAGCGGACGCCTGGCTAAGCTTTAAAAATCACTTACTCACTCAGCAGGACACATTTGTCCCATTGTGCGAGAAACGAATTAACACTAATAAAAGCCCACCTTGGTTTAATAGCGAAATTAAACACTCAGTCAAGGAGAGAAAATTGTTTTACAGGTTAAAGAAAGAACAAAGCACGCCCGGAAACATTAGACTCTACAATGATGCCAGGCGACGAATAAACAGATTAGTGCGTCAGACAAAGCGTAGATATGAAGAAAATATTGCAGCCAACTGTAAAAATAATCCGAAATCCTTCTTCAGTTACATAAACAACAGAAAGGCAATCAGAAGTGGAATTGGACCCTTAACAAACAGCGACGGTGCACTAGTGACTGACAGCCAACACGTTGCAAACCTATTAAACAATTACTTTCCCTCGGTGTTTAATACTAACAGTCCTTCCAAAACTACCACCAACACCAGTACTAATGTAAATCCCGAGCATGCATTGCCTAACTTTGAAATAAAACCCGATGAAGTCCTTAATGCCCTCAAATCACTTAAAACAAATAAAAGTCCTGGACCTGACAAAGTATATCCAACTCTGCTGAAAGAAACAAAGACCGAAATACTCTCCTCCCTCACAACCGTATTCAATATGTTCTTGCGACAAGGCATCGTCCCCTCAGATTGGAAAAAGGCTAACGTGACACCGATTTTTAAGAAAGGAGACAAAAAAAGTACCAGTTAATTACAGGCCCATTAGTCTAACTTCGATTGTAGGTAAGCTACTTGAGGGCATAAATAGAGACAAAATTGAGAGTTACCTTGAAAGCCACTCATTAACTGGGGACTCACAACATGGCTTCCGAAACAAAAGATCCTGCCTATCAAACCTATTAACCTTATAAAACGACCTCTTCACTGTTTATGACGTAACCAAATCACTGGACGTAGTCTATCTTGATTTTCAGAAAGCGTTTGATAAAGTCCCGCATCATAAATTACTTTACAAATTAAAGCAAATAGGTATTGACACCACAAATACTGATTTAAGTTCCGAATACAACATAGATGGCTACAGACTCTTCAACAAAGATCGTGTAAACCGTAGAGGCGGTGGCGTCGCCCTTTATGTCAAAAGCTATTTGCAACCCATTGACAAAACACCGGGAAACAGTAACGTTGAACATGTGTGCTTGCGAGTAAACATTGCAAAAGTCAATTTAAATATATCTGTCACCTACAGACCTCCCGGGCAATCACTCGATGACGACCTTGAAATGTACAGCGTCTTAAGGCAGTCACTTAATAACAGCGACTCACTGATATTAGGAGACTTTAACCTCCCCCATATCGACTGGGCGACACTGTCAGGTACAGAAGGCGAGTCACATAGAATGATCGAATTTCTAGAAGAAAATTATCTAAGCCAAATGGTTTCTGAACCAACTCGACAAAATAATATACTCGACCTTGTTATAACGACCCAAGATAACCTAGTCAGTAGTGTCACGGTAGGAGAACACCTCGGTTCTTGCGATCATAAATTAGTGCGCGTCGACATTAAAGCTCAATCATCAGTGACTGAAAATAAAGTAAAGGTGCCCAATTTCAAAAGAGCTAACTTCGTAGAAATCCGACAAAAAAATAACAGAAATACAACTATCAGATGACGGCAACGTAGAGAAAGCCTGGCTAAGCCTAAAAAATCATTTACTCACTCAGCAGAACACATTCGTCCCCTTGTGCGAGAAGCGAATTAACACTAATAAAAGCCCACCGTGGTTTAATAGCGAAATTAAACAATCAGTCAATGAGAGAAAATTGTTTTACAGGTTAAAGAAAGAACATAGCACACCCGAGAACATTAGACTTTATAATGATGCCAGGCGACGAGTAAAAAGACTAGTAGGTCAGGCAAAGCGTAGATATGAAGAAAATATTGCAGCCAACTGTAAAAATAACCCGAAATCTTTCTTCAGTTACATAAACAACAGAAAGGCGATCAAAAGTGGTATTGGACCTTTAACAAACAGCGACGGTGCACTAGTGACTGACAGCCAACACATTGCAAACCTCTTAAACAATTACTTTTCCTCGGTGTTTAATACTAACAGTCTTCCTCTCGCTACCACCAACACCAGTACTATTGTAAATCTCGAGCATGCATTGCCTAATTTTGAAATAACAACCGATGAAGTCCTTAAAGCTCTCCATTCACTTAAAACAAATAAAAGTCCTGGACCTGACAAAGTATATCCAACTCTGCTGAAAGAAACGAAGAGCGAAATACTCTCCTCCCTCACAACCGTATTCATTATGATCTTGCGACAAGGCATCATCCCTTCAGATTGGAAAAAGGCTAACGTGACACCGATTTTCAAGAAAGGAGACAAAAAAGTACCAGGTAATTACAGGCCCATTAGCCTAACTTCGGTTATAGGTAAGCTACTTGAGGGCATAATTAGAGACAAAATTGTGAGTTACTTTGAAAGCCACTCATTGATTGGGGACTCACAACATGGCTTCCGAAACAAAAGATCCTGCCTATCAAACCTATTAACCTTTTATAACGACCTCTTCACTGTTTATGACGTAACCAAATCACTGGACGTAGTCTATCTTGATTTCCAGAAAGCGTTTGATAAAGTCCCGCATCATAAATTACTTTACAAATTAAAGCAAATAGGTATTGACGGTCAAGTAAACCAATGGATCGCGAATTGGTTGAGCAACAGACAACAAAGAGTAGTGATTGACGGATTTAACTCAGAGTGGGCGCCTGTCACTAGTGGCGTCCCTCAGGGCTCGGTCCTTGGCCCAGTGCTCTTCATTATTTACATCAACGACGTGGATGTTGGACTCAATAACCGCATTAGTAAATTTGCAGACGACACAAAGATTGGTAACTCGGTTCTCACTGACGAAGACAGGCAAAGCCTCCAGAGGATTTGCACAAAATTTCAGCTTGGTCGGATAGATGGGAGATGCCCTTTAACGTAGACAAGTGCCAGGTCCTTCAAGTTGGAACGAGGAATAAGAAGTTCGAATACGAAATGCGCTGCGTTAAACTCAAAAGCGTTCAATGCGTCAAAGACTTGGGGGTCAAAATCGCGTCAAACCTCAAATTCTCACAGCAATGCATCGATGCAGCAAATAAAGCCAACAGAATGTTGGGCTTCATTAAAATAAACTTTCTATTCAAGAATAAAGATGTAATACTCCCGCTTTACAACAGTTTAGTCAGACCCCACTTGGAATATGCGGTACAGTTTTGGTCCCCCAACCATGCAAAGGATATTGCTAAATTAGAAGGTGTTCAGCGTCAGGCAACGAAAATGATCCCTTCCTTGCGCAACAAATCCTACGAAGAAAGGCTTTCCACCCTTAACATGTTCTCTCTTGAGAAACGTCGCCTCCGAGGAAAACTGATCGAATGTTTTAAAATACTTAATGGTTTCACGAATGTAGACAGATCAACATTGTTTATGATCGATGACAGTCTGCGCACGAGGAACAATGGCGTAAAACTCAGATGTAGACAAGTAAATTCAGACTGCACAAAATTTTTCTTCACCAACGTTGTAGTGCGAGAATGGAATAAGCTTCCACCATCAGTGGTCCAGTGTAACACGATTGACTCCTTCAAAAATAAGCTCGACCGTCACTTCCTTCTCCTTAATATCAACTAGAGTAGAAGTGCAGCGTTTTGGAGTCTTCTGATTAATGTAAAATCACTTAGGTTTAAGGACAGACCACCAAGTCTGGACCATGGGGTCTGTGTGGTCTGATTTTCTATGTAAATCTCTCTCTCTCTCTCTCTCTCTCTCTCTCTCTCTCTCTCTCTCTCTCTCTCTCTCTCTCTCTCTCTCTCTCTCTCTCTCTCTCTCTCTCTCTCTCTCTCTCTCTCTCTCTCTCTCTCTCTCTCTCTCTCTCTCTCTCTCCATGGCTTCCAAACAAAAGATCCTGCCTATCAAATCTATTAACCTTTATAACGACCTCTTCACTGTTTATGACGTAACCAAATCACTGGACGTAGTCTATCTTGATTTCCAGAAAGCGTTTGATAAAGTCCCGCATCATAAATTACTTTACAAATTAAAGCAAATAGGTATTGACGGTCAGGTAAACCAATGGATCGCGAATTGGTTGAGCAACAGACAACAAAGAGTAGTGATTGACGGATTTAACTCAGAGTGGGCGCCGGTCACTAGTGGCGTCCCTCAGGGCTCGGTTCTTGGCCCAGTGCTCTTCATTATTTACATCAACGACGTGGATGTTGGACTCAATAACCGCATTAGTAAATTTGCAGACGACACAAAGATTGGTAACTCGGTTCTCACTGACGAAGACAGGCAAAGCCTCCAAGAGGATTTGCACAAAATTTCAGCTTGGTCGGATAGATGGGAGATGCCCTTTAACGTAGACAAGTGCCAGGTCCTTCAAGTTGGAACGAGGAATAAGAAGTTCGAATACGAAATGCGCTGCGTTAAACTCAAAAGCGTTCAATGCGTCAAAGACTTGGGGGTCAAAATCGCGTCAAACCTCAAATTCTCACAGCAATGCATCGATGCAGCAAATAAAGCCAACAGAATGTTGGGCTTCATTAAAATAAACTTTTTATTCAAGAATAAAGATGTAATACTCCCGCTTTACAACAGTTTAGTCAGACCCCACTTGGAATATGCGGTACAGTTTTGGTCCCCCAACCATGCAAAGGATATTGCTAAATAGAAGGTGTTCAGCGTCAGGCAACGAAAATGATCCCTTCCTTGCGCAACAAATCCTACGAAGAAAGGCTTTCCACCCTTAACATGTTCTCTCTTGAGAAACGTCGCCTCCGAGGAAAACTGATCGAATGTTTTAAAATACTTAATGGTTTCACGAATGTAGACAGATCAACATTGTTTATGATCGATGACAGTCTGCGCACGAGGAACAATGGCGTAAAACTCAGATGTAGACAAGTAAATTCAGACTGCACAAAATTTTTCTTCACCAACGTTGTAGTGCGAGAATGGAATAAGCTTCCACCATCAGTGGTCCAGTGTAACACGATTGACTCCTTCAAAAATAAGCTCGACCGTCACTTCCTTCAACTTAATATCAACTAGAGTAGAAGTGCAGCGTTTTGGAGTCTTCTGATTAATGTAAAATCACTTAGGTTTAAGGACAGACCACCAAGTCTGGACCATGGGGTCTGTGTGGTCTGATTTTCTATGTAAATCTATGTAAATCTCTCTCTCTCTCTCTCTCTCTCTCTCTCTCTCTCTCTCTCTCTCTCTCTCTCTCTCTCTCTCTCTCTCTCTCTCTCTCTCTCTCTCTCTCTCTCTCTCTCTCTCTCTCTCTCTCTCTCATAATTAATTGGGGACTCACAACATGGCTTCCGAAACAAAAGATCCTGCCTATCAAATCTATTAACCTTTTATAACGACCTCTTCACTGTTTATGACGTAACCAAATCACTGGACGTAGTCTATCTTGATTTCCAGAAAGCGTTTGATAAAGTCCCGCATCATAAATTACTTTACAAATTAAAGCAAATAGGTATTGACGGTCAGGTAAACCAATGGATCGCGAATTGGTTGAGCAACAGACAACAAAGAGTAGTGATTGACGGATTTAACTCAGAGTGGGCGCCGGTCACTAGTGGCGTCCCTCAGGGCTCGGTTCTTGGCCCAGTGCTCTTCATTATTTACATCAACGACGTGGATGTTGGACTCAATAACCGCATTAGTAAATTTGCAGACGACACAAAGATTGGTAACTCGGTTCTCACTGACGAAGACAGGCAAAGCCTCCAAGAGGATTTGCACAAAATTTCAGCTTGGTCGGATAGATGGGAGATGCCCTTTAACGTAGACAAGTGCCAGGTCCTTCAAGTTGGAACGAGGAATAAGAAGTTTGATTACGAAATGCGCGGCGTTAAACTCAAAAGCGTTCAATGCGTCAAGGACTTGGGGGTCAAAATCGCGTCAAACCTCAAATTCTCACAGCAATGCAGCGATGCAGCAAATAAAGCGAACAGAATGTTGGGCGTCATTAAAAGAAACTTTTTTATTTAAGAATAAAGATGTAATACTCCCGCTCTACAACAGTTTAGTCAGACCCCACTTGGAATATGCGGTACAGTTTTGGTCTCCCCACCATGCAAAGGATATTGCTAAATTAGAAGGTGTTCAGCGTCGGGCAACGAAAATTATCACTTCCTTGCGCAACAAATCCTACGAAGAAAGGCTTTCTACCCTTAACATGTTCTCTCTTGAGAAACGTCGCCCCCGAGGAAAACTGATCGAATGTTTTAAAATACTTAATGGTTTCACGAATGTAGACAGATCAACATTGTTTATGATCGATGACACTTTGTGCACGAGGAACAATGGCGTAAAACTCAGATGTAGACAAGTAAATTCAGACTGCACCAAATTTTTCTTCACCAACGTTGTAGTGCGAGAATGGAATAAGCTCCCATCATCAGTGGTCCAGTGTAACACGATTGACTCCTTCAAAAATAAGCTCGACCGTCACTTCCTTCAACTTAATATCAACTAGAGTAGAAATGCAACGTTTTGGAGTCTTCTGATTAATGTAAAATCACTTAGGTTTAAGGACAGACCACCAAGTCTGGACCATGGGGTCTGTGTGGTCTGATTTTCTTTGTAAATCTATGTAAATATCTCTCTCTCTCTCTCTCTCTCTCTCTCTCTCTCTCTCTCTCTCTCTCTCTCTCTCTCTCTCTCTCTCTCTCTCTCTCTCTCTCTCTCTCTCTCTCTCTCTCTCTCTCTCTCTCTCTCTCTCTCTCTCTCTCTCTCTCATGACCCTGGGTCACACCATCAGAATGCCTCAACATCGACTACCAAGGCAAATGCTACATGGCCAACTTAGTGAAGGAGGTAGAACTGCAGGAGGTCCATATAGAAGCGTTATAAAGATCAATGCAAAACCCTTCTAAAGAGGTGCAACATCCAACCCAAAGACCTGGAGACACTGGCGACGGACAGGCAAGCCTGCAGGGACCATATTCTCAAACGCTTCGCTGCTTACACACTCGCATTTGGCAGGGTTTTTGAAGGGGTATTGGGTATTTCCAGAGGTACATTTATAACCCTGGTGGTAGTTTTGTAATGCGGGAAAACCAGAACAATCGATCATCTTAAATAATTATGGTATTAACTGTGAATTATGTGATGGCGTGTAGTGCGGCGACTATGCCTGATGAACGAGCCTCCCATAACTCACTATACCCGTCACGCTGCTCGCGGGTTCAATCCCAGGCAGCGGGCGAATACCCTCTCCTGGTCTTGATTAATTTCTCGTGTGTTTCAATACGCGCAGAGGTCGTGTAGGAAAATAGAGGAAAAAAAGTAAAGTAAGCTCTCGGGGCATGACAGTTTGACCCCTCCTCTATACGTGAAAAAACACCCAAGAAAACCCGATTAAACTCCATTTTAGCCGTTGGATATAATGAGAGGTGGAAGCGTCTGAGAATACCGATCGGAGGGCTGCACGTGTAAAAGGATCCACGCACCAGAAACCAACAAGAGTACTCAAGAAAAAGAGCAGCAGGTGCCATATCTTAAAACAGTTCGGCGCCAACCACACATATTTGACATGGAAGGAGTTTGGGGTATTTTCAAGGGTAGTTTAATGACCCTTGCAGTAGTGCTACTCTTCCTCTGTACCATGAACCTAAAAAATTCTCATGAGAACCAGAATGATCTCCTTTTTGGCCTTTGAAAATAGTTGGTGAAGGAGGCGGAAATACCAACCCAGAGCAACGTATCCAACGACACCACCGCAGCCTAGGAGCCGCACCTGTGGCACAACATCCCTGCCACAGGTGACGTGGTAGAGTGTGTGGCTCCCGCATAGGACTCAACAGCCATCTCCTTGATCATCGTCTTCATCATCATCATCATCATCATCTGCAAGCAAGCACGTGTGTGTGTGTGTGTGTGTGTGTGTGTGTGTGTGTGTGTGTGTGTGTGTGTGTGTGTGTGTGTGTGTGTGTGTGTGTGTGTGTGTGACCTGAGTTATCGAATGACTTTATTATTATTATTATTATTTTTATTATTATTTTTATTATTTTTAAACTTTCCTATATAGTGCATTTCTAGCGCATTTCATCCTTAAATCTAGCGCCCGACTCATTGGCACCGCCACCGTTGCCAGATTATCGTACTCAGAGCCTCATATTTACCGGTTTCTGAGCCATAGTTATTGCCAGAAAACACCAATAATAAACCATTTTAACGCTAACTATATATGAAGGCAGTTTTTGGGTCGGAAATCGGTAAATATAAGAGGCTGAGTACGACAATCTGGGTCCCATTGGCAACACCACTATCAGTCAGCTGATCGAGGCAGGAGGCACGTGACTTTACCAACGGGGGAGCCGCTCCGCCCTACTGCTTCATACCACTAACTGCTCCCACCACACAGCACCGAGGGACCAGAGAGTGCCACGAGAGCCACACAGAGCCACCAGAGGACCAGTGAGTGCCACGAGAGCCACACAGAGCCACCAGAGGACCAGTGAGTGCCACGAGAGCCACACAGAGCCACCAGAGGACCAGTGAGTGCCACGAGAGCCACACAGAGCCACCAGAGGACCAGTGAGTGCCACGAGAGCCACACAGAGCCACCAGAGGACCAGTGAGTGCCACGAGAGCCACACAGAGCCACCAGAGGACCAGTGAGTGCCACGAGAGCCACACAGAGCCACCAGAGGACCAGTGAGTGCCACGAGAGCCACACAGAGCCACCAGAGGACCAGTGAGTGCCACGAGAGCCACACAGAGCCACCAGAGGACCAGTGAGTGCCACGAGAGCCACACAGAGCCACCAGAGGACCAGTGAGTGCCACGAGAGCCACATAGAGCCACCAGAGGACCAGTGAGTGCCACGAGAGCCACACAGAGCCACCAGAGGACCGTCGAAGGCTACACGCACCAAATAATTGCGGAGTGCCAGTAGAACCCAGTGTGTAGGGGCGGTGTAGGGGCGAGGCTCGGCGAAGAGGAAGTAGAAGAAAACAAGAAGAAAAAGAGGAAGAGGAAGAAGAAGAAAAACAAGAAGAGCAAAAGAAGAAGAACAGGAAAAATAAAAAAAAGGACCTGACACATACAAGTAAACGACACGTACAAGACAAACTGCGGCTATTTTGACCCCCCCCCGTGAGTCCGTCTAGAGGGTCAGGTCAGAGGTCATCATGGGTGCCGACGCCGTGTCCATAGCGGTGATGACTGGGCTCTTCGCGGTGTCCGAATAAGGGGTGAGTGATGACTGGACTCACCACCATCATCACCATCACCACCACCACAGTCATCATTACCATTATCATCACATCACATCACCACCACCACCACCACAGCCATCATCACCATTATCATCATCACCACCATTATCATCACCATTATCATCATCACCACCATTATCATTACCACCATTATTATCACCATTATCATCACTTTCATCATCACCATCATCACTACCATTATCATCATTACCACCATCATCACCACCATCAGTATCACCACTATTATCATCACTTTCATCATTTCCATTGTCATTACCACCATCATTATTACCTTTATCATCACCACCACTATGACTATCATCACGTTATTATTATTATTGTTATGTAACTATGTATGGGTGTTCGGCCTTTTTAGCAGTATTTCTCTAGTCTTACACCCGCTGCCTCCCCAGACTCACCAATAAATCCGCAGGATAGATGGGCTCATTTACGTTTCCTCAGTTTATCATTATACTTTTGCTAGATGAGTTTAGGTGACGGTGGGGGCTTCATGGTGCAGTGGTTAGCACACTTGGCTCACAACCGAGAGAGCCCGGGTTCTATTCCTGGGCGGAGTGGAAAAATTTGGGCGGCTTTTCCAATACCCTACACCCCTGTCCACCCAGCAGTGAATGGGTACCAGGTATTAATTGGGGGTTGTGTCCCGTCTCCTGGGATCTGTTCCCTTATATAATTCCTTCCCCTTCTGTCTCTCTCCGGCACATGACCACAGATGTTGTGCCGACTAAACCAAACTTTCCAAACGTTTCCATATTGTACTGTTGTACACTTGCAGAGGTATATAGCACACGCGTGCTCCACTACAGTAATCCCTCGTTCATCGCGGGGGTTTGGTTCCAGAACCCCCTGCGATAGGCGAAAATCCACGAAGTAGCGACCTTTTATTTATTTTATTATTTTTATAATTTATATATTATATTTTATATATATTACTTATATAATCACGCATATCTGTGAATCTTGCCTCAGCCGTGTGAACAAGGTCACCCAACCACTAGTTTCTCGAGAGATTCAAAGTCGGCTACATTTCACTAGAAACTCATCGAAATTCTAGTCAGAAACTCGTCACCAACATATCGGTTACTCGTGTGGTCGGTAAGTTGAGGTCACAAGAAGAAGAAGAGCCTATCAGCTGTTCGGTTCAGTAGCTCTCCTAGCTCTCCACTTGTTTATTCCAGTACCGCAAAGAGTTCCATGAAACTAGATAAGCTTGGAATAATTATTTTGAGCAAGTTTAGGACTTTAGTCTTGTTCAAGTGCAGTCATTGCCTCATCATGTCTGGGTCCTCACTGACAACTTCTCGAGCATTTAACGGTAGCAAGCTGTAACACACTCTCCATTTGTCCCCGAGCTAACCACTGACGAGCCAACAAATGATACGGTCGCTGAGCCAATCAGCGCCCAGGATACAGAACACAGTGCTCTGGTTGGTCGCCTCCCATCCATCGGCCAATAGTGTGCCGTGTACAGTCACACGTGGGCAAACTAGCTAAAGCGGAAGCGGCCGTAGCTGCGTTTTACATAATTTATGTGCGAGTCTTTGTCTATGCATCTGCTGTGCGCTACGTATTTTATTTCAATTTAGTATTATTTTAACCCAGTAGCAGCGGGGATCATGATTCTTAATGGTCCCTCTAAGCAAGGAAAGTGAGAAAAAATCACCCCTCACACAAACCATTTCACAATATATATCAAAGTATTTGTGATCAGTTTATGCATCATCTATTTTTGGGGGTTAAAATCATGGGACAAATTTGGCCCGTCGCTGCTACACAGCAAAGCCACAAATTTGGCCCGTCGCTGCTACACAGCAAAGCCACAAACTTGGCCCGTTGCTGCTACACAGCAAAGCCACAAATTTGGCCCGTCGCTGCTACACAGCAAAGCCACAAATTTGGCCCGTCGCTGCTACACAGCAAAGCCACAAATTTGGCCCGTTGCTGCTACACAGCAAAGCCACAAACTTGGCCCGTTGCTGCTACACAGCAAAGCCACAAACTTGGCCCGTTGCTGCTACCGGGTTAATATGTTCTTATTAATACTTTCTTAATTTTTTTATATTGTTTACAATTTTTGGGGGCTAGGAAATGCTTCTTTTAATGCAAAAATATGTAAAATAATAAATATATTAAAATACCTCTATACCACAAAATCCCGCGATATATTGAAAAATCCGCGAAACGAAACTAAATATTTACAATCTTAAAATCCGCGATACAGCGAGACCGCGATAAGTGAACCGCGATATGGCGAGGGATTACTGTATATTATTACTATATTATTTATACAGTCATACCTCGGTTTATGAGTTCAATTCGTTCCGGAATTTTGCTTGCAAACCAAAATGTAGTGCTGACTTGCCTGATGGGTGCGCCTCCCATAACTCACTCTGCCAGGGGGGCACCTCTTTGGCCGACTGGTTAAGGAGTGGCTCTCCCGTCTCGCTGGTCGCGGGTTCGATCCCCGGCGCCGGCAAACCTTTCCTTGTCTGGATTAATTTCTCGTGTGTTTCGTTACACACGGTGGCCGTGTGGGAGTGTAGTAAAAAGAAAATTCTGGCATTTCAAAAACACTCATCAACCAAAACGAATTTCCCCATTGAAATTAACCCGGTGGTGGTAGCAGCAGGGATCATGTTTCTTAATGGTCCCTCTAAGCGAGAAAAATGAGAAAAAATCACCCCTCACACAAACCATTTCATGATATATATATCAAAGCATTTCTGATCAGTTTATGTATCATCTATTTTGGGGGGTTAAAATCATGGCACAAATTTGGCCCGTCGCTGCTACACGGTTAAAGTGAATCCAATTGATGCGTCCCATATCCCAAAAAATATTAACAAATAATCATATTACTTGTTATTCAATACAGAATAAATGTAATTTTACTTACAAATAGCAATGATAAATAATATAAATGATATACTATGATAATATGAATATAAATGATATAGTATAATATATAAATAATATAGTAATAATATACTGCTGAAAACACAAAGATCACACACTAGACTGCCGAGTGGCTTAAAACTACCCACATGCTGTCCAGAAGACCACCTATCAACCCGGACTCTAGATTCTAGGATTATAATGAGCTCCGGGGGGCAGCATGAGCCAATGCAAGATGGCGCCACTATAAACACTTGCCTGCGTCACAACGGGCTGGGCCATACCATCAGACCCCTCCAAACAAGCCTACCGGCGTGGGGTGCTACCTTTGCGAGTGTACAATGCAGACTGAAAGGAACGCCACTGAGGCTTGCCCCCCCGTTGCTGTTGTGAGCATAGTATCCGCCGTTCCTGTTTTCTCCTTTGCAGCACCATCCCTTTTAACCATCTTTCTGGGGGACATTGTTAACCTGGTAGCAGCGGGGATCATGTTTCTTAATGGTCCCTCTAAGTGAGAAAAATGAGAAAAAATCATCACTCACACAAACCATTTCATAATATATATCAAAGCATTTGTGATCAGTTTATGCATCATCTATTTTTTGGGGGTTTATATCATGGCACAGATTTGGCCCATCGCTGCTACACGGTAAAACCACAAATTTGGCCCCTCGCTGCTACTGGGTCAAAGCACAAAGACCGCACACTGTAGGGCTGAAAACGTTAAGATCGCACGCCAAAGCACAAATGCAATCGGACACGAGTGCACGGATATTATCTCTACGAGTTTACAGCGCGGACTGAGACTAGGGTTGCCAACTTGCCACCCTTTCCTTAATTAAAATACAGAATGCCATTTGTTCCGTATTTGGCTGTCTGAATGGTTAAGCAGATAAAATTCACTATTTTAAAACTAGTGAGTGCATTTTTGGGGGAACCACAAAACCAGTCCATAAAATTATGTCATGTGTCATCGGGGGGCTTCATGGTGCAGTGGTTAGCACACTCGGCTCACAACCGAGAGAGCCCGGGTTCGATTCCCGGGCGGAGTGGAAAAATTTGGGCGGCTTTTCCGATACCCTATGCCCCTGTCCACCCAGCAGTGAATGGGTACCAGGTATTAATCGGGGATTGTGTCCCGTCTCCTGGGATCTGTTTCCTTCTCCTATAATTCCTTCCCCTTCTGTCTCTGGCATGTGACCACGGATGTTGCGCCAAATAAACCAAACTTTCCAACTTTCAAGTGTCGTCCTGAAATACGTGTAAAATACACCTCATAACGTCCCTCCCCCTCTCCTCCTGCCTTCACCAGCAGCGGCTGTCAGTCATGGCAGACTAGAGAAATTTTAGGGTTGCCACGCGTGCCTTAAAACATGGATTCGTTCTGTATTTGAGACTTGGATGTTGTGTTCCTCATTTTTCTGAGCTCAAGGTGGCAGCCCTGACTGAGACTATTCCCATTGTTCTCCTCTTTGAGCACTCTCGTCTTGCAGCGAGCAAAGGGAACACACGCTCACGTCTTCGACTTGTACAAAAAACCACGCCAGTCCTCGTTGAAAGACTGACTTAGTCGGTTAGGCTGACGTCACCAGATAGTCAGTCAATCGGCGTCCTCCCCTCCCCTTCATGAGCCGTCCACCGCCAAGGGTCTGTGGTACTCCCTCAGAGGGACGTAAGCTCTTGACCCCAGCGGCCTCCATATAGCCTGTGTCTTCCAACACTTTCTAGCTTATTCTGGTCCTAAAATTTGGAATTCTGTGCCAAATCACATTCAACTATTACCAACATTGCATACATTTAAGAAACAGTATAAACAGTATATTCTTGGTCAGTATTGATAATCTAATCTAGTAGCTAATGTATATAAGTGGATTATTATGTTCTATGAGGGGTGAATATGTATTATGTAATGAATTTTTTTTACAAACATGCTGCCCAAAAAGCAAGATCTGCTTTAAATGGGCTGCTTACAAATTAATAAACTCATTTATCCTTATTAAAAACCATATTTTGTAGGCATAGTAAAATGTTTCAAGTGTTTTGCAACCCTTGAGGTGGCGAGAAATTTATAAAAAAAAAAAATAAAAAAAAACGTACTAACAGGCTGCTCATATACCAAGTCACCGCCAAGTCAAGGCATGTTTTGTGATCTTTTTTACCCATAAATCAACACTCGTTAAACCAAGGACTATTATTATTATTATTATTATTATTATTATTATTATTATTATTATTATTATTATTATTATTATTATTATTGTTGTTCAATGTTTGTTGACCGTTCTGTTTTGTTCCAGGGTGATCCAGGTGGTCTTGGCGATAACGGCCATCTCCTGCTGGCTATTGTAAGTGTGTGTGTGTGTGTGTGTGTGTGTGTGTGTGTGTGTGTGTGTGTGTGTGTGTGTGTGTGTGTGTGTGTATTTACCTAGTTGTAGTTTTATAGGCCTGGGGTTTACGCTGGTGTGGTCCCGTCTCCGTATCTACATTTATCCACCTTTTCCTTAATGCTTTGCACACTCCTCACCGATACTACATCCTCACTTAGTCTGTTCCAAACCTCAATATTTCTTTGCGGGAAGTGATATTTCTTTATGTCTCTCAAGCATCTTCCCTTCCTCAATTTTTTACTGTGTCCTTTTGTGTTCCTGGTCGTAATTTCTTCTTTTAGTAGTAACTCCTCGTTGTCTACTTCTTCCATTTTGCTCAGTAATTTGTAGATTTGTATTAGGTCTCCCCTTTCTCTTCTTTGTTCTAGTGTTGGTAAGTCCATTTCCTTTAGTCTCTCCTCGTATGTTAATCCCACTAGCTCTGGAACCATTTTTGCTGCCATCCTTTGTATTCTTTCTAGTTTCTTTATGTGTTTCTTCTTATGGGGAGACCACACTGCCTCTGCATATTCCAACTTTGGTCTGATCATAGTGGTAATTAATTTTTTCATCATATCCTTATCCATCTAATGAAATGCTAGTCCTATATTTCTCACCATGTTATACGTATCACCAAATATCCGGTTTACATGACTCTCTGGCTGTTTGTTATCTTGCATAATTATTTGTGTGTGTGTATATTTACCTAGTTATATTTACCTAGTTGTGACATACGGGAAAAGAGCTACGCTGGTGCTGTCCCGTCTCCATATCCTCTCTTATCCAACTTTTCCTTAAAATCATGAATGTTTCTTGCACAAACCACCTCCTCCTCCAGTCCATTCCACAGCTCAATGCTTCTGTTTGGGAAGCTAAACTTTTTCACATCTCACCTACACGTGGTCGCCCTCAACTTCTTTCCATGTCCTCTCGTTTCTCTCTCGCTCCTCACACGCAGGTCCTCTCTGTCCAGATTCTCCACCCCGCTCGTCACCCTGTACACCGCTATCAGGTCTCCTCTTTCTCTTCTTCTCTCCAGGGTTGTGAGCCCCATGTTATTGAGTCTGTGTGTCTGTGTCTGAGTGTGTGTGTGTGTGTGTGTGTGTGTGTGTGTGTGTGTGTGTGTGTGTGTGTGTGTGTGTGTGTGTGTGTGTGTGTGTGTGTGTGTGTGTGTGTGTGTGTGTGGCTGTGTTTACCTGGCTGTACTTACCAAGTTGTATTGACCTAGTGTTAGTATGCATGGCCTGAGTCTCTCTAGACCTCCCTTCATTTCTCTTCACTGTGATAAGTGTTTGTTCACACAGCTATGTTATACCAGGGGGGCTTCGTGGTGCAGTGGTTAGCACACTCGGCTCACAACCGAGAGAGCCCAAGTTCGATTCCCGGGCGGAGTAGAAAAATTTGGCTGGCTTTTCCGATACCCTACGCCCCTATCCACCCAGCAGTGAATGGTACCAGGTATTAATTGGGGGTTGTGTCCTGTCTCCTGCGGTCTGTTCCCTTCTCCTATAATTCCTTCCCCTTCTGTCTCTCTCCGACATTTGACCACAGATGTTGCGCCCACTAAACAAAACTTTCCAACTTTCTGTGTTGTACCAGCCAGCAATGGACACAAAACTACGAACAAGTTGCTTCAAATTGGAAACTGCTCTGGTTTCAATAATTTATAAAACTCAGATTTCCTTCTCTACGTTTGTCTTTCAATCTGTCAGCTGCCTGGAGGTTGTGCCGACTAAACCAAACTTTCCAACTTTCCCCATTTCGCTCTTCTTCTTTTCCTTCTTGCGTACTCTCTCCTCCCTGATGTCTGTGATTGCAATGAAAAACTAACAAAACACCTTCACTTTCAATCACACCATTCATCGACAGCCCCAAAACCTGCCCTCCTTGACCCCCTCCCTGCTTCCTGCTCACCCCTGTCTCTGCCCCTCAGTTGGATGCTGGCGTATATGCACCAAATGAACCCGCTCATCGGGCCCCAGCTCCACAACACAACCATCCTCGCCATACAGTACATTTCGGTAAGTGACTGGATACCTGCCTTAGTCTGGTAACACTGGATGATGTAATTCACCTCTTGGTTTGCTGCAGGAGTTTTGGGCATTTCCAGGAGTAGTTTAATGGCCCTGCTGGTATTTTGACCCTTCCTCTGTACCATGAACCTAAGAAACACTCATTTGACAAGGCTTTCGTAGGAGTTCTGGGCATTTCCAGGAGTAGTTTTATGGCCCTGCTGGTAGTTTGACCCTTCCTCTCTACCATGAACCTAAGAAACACTCATTTGACAAGGCTTTCGTAGGAGTTCTGGGCATTTTCAGGAGTAGTTTTATGGCCCTGCTGGTAGTTTGACCCTTCCTCTGTACCATGAACCTAAGAAACACTCATTTGACAAGGCTTTCGTAGGAGTTCTGGGCATTTCCAGGAGTAGTTTTATGGCCCTGGTGCTAGTTTGACCCTTCCTCTGTACCATGAACCTAAGAAACACTCATTTGACAAGACTTTCGTAGGAGTTCTGGGCATTTCCAGGAGTAGTTTCATGGCCCTGGTGGTAGTTTGACCCTTCCTCTGTACCATGAACCTAAGAAACACTCATTTGACAAGGCTTTCGTAGGAGTTCTGGGCATTTCCAGGAGTAGTTTTATGGCCCTGCTGGTAGTTTGACCCTTCCTCTGTACCATGAACCTAAGAAACACTCATTTGACAAGGCTTTCGTAGGAGTTCTGGGCATTTCCAGGAGTAGTTTCATGGCCCTGCTGGTAGTTTGACCCTTCCTCTGTACCATGAACCTAAGAAACACTCATTTGACAAGGCTTTCGTAGGAGTTCTGGGCATTTCCAGGAGTAGTTTCATGGCCCTGCTGGTAGTTTGACCCTTCCTCTGTACCATGAACCTAAGAAACACTCATTTGACAAGACTTTCGTAGGAGTTCTGGGCATTTCCAGGAGTAGTTTTATGGCCCTGCTGGTAGTTTGACCCTTCCTCTGTGCCATGAACCTAAGAAACACTCATTAGAACCCAATTGAGCCCCTCTTTGACCTTTAGAAATAGCTGGTGTGAGAACCAAAAGTGTCTTATAATACTGACCTTAGAGTGTAAAGTTAACTGTTGTGTGCTGTTATGTGTGTTAAGGCTGCTTTGCACCTGGCAATTCCTGGCCGGCAATACAGCCGCCACGATCTAGCAGCTAGACCGGCTGGGTGCTCTCGGGAACAAGTACCTTCACACGTGGGAGGAGCCGCCATCAAGACGTAAACTGCTAGTAAATGCAAGGGCATGAATTCATCCCAGACACCCCAAAAGGCTACTACCATATCTTAAAACCACAATGAGTTTGGTCCATTAGCCTAATATTGTAGAAATGCTTTAAGTAAACGAGTTTTATCATGAGTAGTGTCGATTGATTGATTGAATGCTTATTGTTGCATTTAACAACAAAGGAGAAGGGAGGAACATGCCATCCCAGGCATTACATAGTGTGATTATATAATACACGGAAATAATCGTTCCTTAATTACCTCCTTCGATATCTCGCAAAGAGACAAACATTTCTCGGATGTTGCTGCCACTCTCTCAAAAGTTGTTTTACGTAGACTCAGCTTCTCGTACAGCTTATCTTGTGGCTCCCACAAGTACCTATGCTGCCTCACTTCTTCTAGTAACGCCACCTCGGCCTCCCGGCTCCAAATCTTGTTGTCTGTATCTGTCATTTCTTGTTTTATTGGCGCCGACATGTTGTACTCAGCCGCCAGTCGGCAATACAAGATGGACGCGCTCAGCTGCAGAAACCTTGCCGCGAGAAGGGCTCCCAGACCCAGACCAAAAATGCAGCCGCGCCCGTATTGCGACTAGGAATTGTCAGGTGTAAAGCCGCCTTTAGAGGAGGAAGATGTTCTGGATGGCCGAGAAAAAAAATAGATAAAAATAATGCTTCAGAATTCATGAGTACATTTGGATGATACAAAAAATAAAGTCCATATTAATTAACACCAATGTGAAAGAAAAAAAAATCATTAAAAAGAATAACTAACTAACTAAATAAATAAATAAACAACAACACTACTCTATTTAGGAGCAGTAAGTAGCGGGCTTTTTTTCATTATTGTTTTCTTTTTCTTTTTATGCCCTTGCACTGTCTCCTCTGCTGTAAATATATATATATATATATATATATATATATATATATATATATATATATATATATATATATATATATATATATATATATATATATATATATATATATATATATATATATATATATATATATATATATATATATATATATATATATATATATATATATATATATATATATATATATATATATATATATATATATATATATATATATATATATATATATATATATATACCTCGTCAAAGTTCACAGGCCAAGATAGTTTTCCAACCATATGCTAAACTAATCCGGAGCCTAAATTACATAACGTCGTTTTCTATTTTTTTCCGCTGTATTGGCTTCTATAGTGGTGGTGGTGATGGTCTGGCACTCTCTACATGGCCCACCAACTGGCTCTGGGCATTCATCTATAGGCGCCATATGCTAAACCCATTCAAGATGAGAGTTTCGAGACGCCTCTTCGCCTGAAATTGACCTCTCTTTTGCCCTCTTGATCGTTCTTTCTTCTTTTTCCATTTATTTTCTTGTCATAAATAAATCCGTAAAAAAGAACAGCAAGGTCATCTGCTTACCAAACTCTCACTCTGCCCAAAACTTATCCTTTCTGCCTTTCCTCTCTTCCTAAAGCTCCTCTTCCATTCCCTAAATTCATCATCATCATCATCATCATCATCATCTTGTTATAAATAAGTCGGTTAAAAAGAACAGCAAGGTCAACTGCTTACCAAACTCTCACTCTGCCCAAAACTTATCCTTTCTGCCTTTCCTCTCTTCCTAAAGCTCCTCTTCCATTCCCTAAATTCATCATCATCATCATCATCATCTTGTTATAAATAAATCGGTTAAGAAGAACGGCAAGGTCGACTGCTTACCAAACTCTCACTCTGCCCAAAACTTATCCTTTCTGCCTTTCCTCTCTTCCTAAAGCTCCTCTTCCATTCCCTAAATTCATCATCATCATCATCATCATCATCTTGCTATAAATAAATCCGTAAAAAAGAACAGCAAGGTCAACTGCTTACCAAACTCTCTCTCTGCCCAAAAATTATCCTTTCTGCCTTTCCTCTCTTCTTAAAGCTACTCTTCCATTCCCTAAATTCATCATCATCATCATCATCATCTTGTTATAAATAAATCGGTTAAAAGGAACGGCAAGGTCGACTGCTTACCAGACCCTCACTCGATTCAAAACTTCATCCTTTCTGCCTTTCTTCTCTTCCTAAAACTCCTCTTCCATTCACTAAATTACCCTAAAAATTGAAAAGAGGAAAAAAAACTCAGCCAGAAGTCCGTCCCCTCTTCCACTGCAGTAGGACATGGGGCCATATCCTCAAACCCTTTGGCTGCCCAGCATGTCTTTCCTAGGGGTTTTGGGCGTTTCCAGGGGTCGATTAATGGCCCTGGTGGTAGTTTGACCCTTCTTCTGTGTTATGATTGTGAAAAAGCACTCATGAAAACCCCACTGATCTCTTTTTTGACCCTTGGAAATAGTTGAATACCAGCCCCGATTGCTTAGGTGACATAAGGGGGAGTAGCCGTGAACATTACCTTGGAGTGTGGGTGATGGAGGGGCCAGGCTCATGGGACCAGTTTAGTGTATGGTGACTATGATAACTTAGTGTACAGTGACTGGCATTCCTGTAGTGTAGAGATTGTGCGTGTGTGAAGTGTCTGTCTGGTAGTGTGTGGCGCTATACGAGGGTCCGAGGGAACATGGTCTTTTAAATGACACCTTTCCAGCCAGACACGTGCCTTTCTTTGGGTTTTCAGAGGCTGTGTTATGTCAATTTTTGGGTATAACTTTTTAAGTGCGTCGGATAAGGGTGTTGATTTGGCAAAGCGTGTGTCAGACCTTGCTCTATGCACAAAACAAGTCCCATTGGTCTCAAATTCATAAATCCATTGAAATAACGCCTCCATTCAGTGCATTTCTGTTTAGGGATCTCCTTATAATGTGCCCCTGAACTGACCCCTTCACCTCTCCAGCCAGACACGTGCCTCTGTGTGGGTTTTCAGAGGCTGTGTTATGTCAAGTTTTGGGTATAACTTCTGAACAGTGAGTCGGATAAGGGTGTGGATTTGACAAAGCGTGTGTCAGACCTTGCTCTGTGATGATTTAGTAACAAGATGAGGATAGTTCATGCACTTGTAAGGGGAAACACAGTCTTTCTAATGCCACTTCATCCAGAAACGTGCATTTTTGTATTATTGATTTTTTGGGTATAACCTCCTAACAGCGAGTCGGATAAGGGTGTGGATTGGGCAAAGCGTGTGTCAGACCCAACGTTGCCAGATTGTCGTACTCAGTCACTTATATTTCCCGACTTCCTACCCCAAAACTGTCTTCTGGGCTCTAATAACAAAACTCATTTATAGTTATCATTAAAAGAGTTAAATCCTGATGTTTCTTGGCAATAGTTAGGCATCATAAACTGGTAAATGCCATGCTCTGAGTACAAAGACCTGGCAGAGCCTGTGTCAGACCTTGCTCTATGCACAAAACAAGTCCCATTGTCCCAAATCGATAAATCCCATTGAACTAACGCCTCCATTTACTGCATTTCTGTTTAGGGATCTCATAATGTGCCCCTGAACCCCCTACACAGACACGCACATATGCTCACAAACGTCCCATCGCCCCCAAGCTCATAAATCCCATTGAACTAAAGCCTCCATTTGGCTCAATTTTCTTAGCTACTTGTCTGGCATTAAATAGAGGGTCTGCTAAGGGCCTTTGAGGAGTACAGTCACAGGTTTTTGGGAAGAATTTCTAGGCGCGATTTCCTTGCTTAAATCCCTTGGCGTTGACCGGACCATGCCGCCGACAGCCTCTAGTATAGCATGTCCTCGTCCGGGTGTGATAATAGAGTATACTTAACCAGGCGTGGGGCGACAGGGGAGCATACTTACAGATAGATTATGGCATTCGCGAGCCTCTCCGTCATCGCACGCCTCATATATATATATATATATATATATATATATATATATATATATATATATATATATATATATATATATATATATATATATATATATATATATATATATATATATATATATATATATATATATGGGGGGGGGGTTAAAGAACAGCTTTGTACTTTCCCTTCCCTTCCCTTCTCCTCCTCCTCTTCCTCTTCTGTTTCTTTCTGCTCTTCTTTCTCCCTTCTCCTCTTCCTCTTCTGTTTCTTTCTGCTCTTCTTCCTTCTCCCTTTTCCTCTTCCTCTTCCTTCAATTCCTCTTCCTTTCCTTCCTCCCTTTCTCCCTTTTCTTCTTCCTCTTCCTGTTCTTCAGTTTTCCTCCTCCTCTTCCTTATTCCTTCCTCCTCCTCCTCCCTTTTCCTTCCTCCTCCTCCTCCCTTCTCCTCCTCCTCCTCTTCTTCAACTTCCTCCTCCTCCTCTTCCTTATTCCTCCCTCCCCCATATCCCATCGCCTCCGCCTCTGCCTCTTCTGTTTCTTCCTTCTCCCTTTTCCTCCTCCTCTTCCTCTTCAAACTTAAATTCCTCTTCCTTTCCCTTCCCTCCCCTTTCTTCCTTTCCTCCTCCTCCTCCTCCTCCTCCCCCCGCTTTATCTCTCCCTCCCTTCTTCCTTCCGTCTCCTCCTCCTCTTCCAATCAACTTGTTTCCAATGACATTTAAAAGGTCACTGTCAAGGGTCATAGCCATATTTTTAAGCCGTGAACGGGAAGAAACACAAAGGACTTCAACGGTGTTTCCGTTCGTCGAGCTCCGTTGGTTCGACAGTGATTTTGATTATGCCGCGTTTACGTTCGTGTAGTACCGTCATCGCGTCTTCCAGTCTCTTGTAACATTAGAAGGACCAGAGTCATCGCCGGCTCTTGTCTTGTCTCTTGAGCCCCACCCCATCTTCTTACCCTCCCACTCTCTCTCTATGCTAACATTAAACTCCCTTCCAACTTCCTCACTTGGCTCAGATTGTGTTGTCCCTTGAGCCCCACCCCTCTCTCTCTCTCTCTCTCTCTCTCTCTCTCTCTCTCTCTCTCTCTCTCTCTCTCTCTCTCTCTCTCTCTCTCTCTCTCTCTCTCTCTCTCTCTCTCTCTCTCTCTCTCTCTCTCTCTCTCTCTCTCTCTCTCTCTCTCTCTCTCTCTCTCTTTAAGAAAGGAGACAAAAAAATACCAGGTAACTACCGACCCATTAGTCTAAATTCAATTGTAGGTAAGCTACTCGAGAGCATAATTAGAGACAAAATTGTGAGTTACCTCGAAAGCCACTCATTAATTGGGGATTCACAACATGGCTTCCGTAACAAAAGATCCTGCCTGTCAAAGCAACTGACCTTTTATAACGATCTCTTCTCAATTTATGACAACCAAATCAGTGGACGTAGTCTATCTTGATTTCCAGAAAGCGTTTGATAAAGTCCCACATCATAAATTATTTTATAAATTAAAGCAAATAGGCATTGGCGGTCAAGTAAACCAATGGATCGCAAATTGGTTGAGCAACAGACAATAAAGAGTAGTGATTGACGGATTTAACTCAGAGTGGGCGCCGGTCACTAGTGGCGTCCCTCAGGGCTCGGTTCTTGGCCCAGTGCTCTTTATTATTTTACATCAACGATGTGGATGTTGGACTCAGTAATCGCATTAGTAAATTTGCAGACGACACAAAGATTGGTAGCTCGGTTCTCACTGACGATGACAGGCAAAGCCTCCAAGAGGATTTGCACAAAATTTCAGCTTGGTCGGATAAATGGGAGATGCCCTTTAACGTAGACAAGTGCCAGGTCCTTCAAGTTGGAACAAAAAATAAGAAGTTCGATTACGAAATACGCGGCGTTAAACTCACAAGTGTTCAATGCGTTAAGGACCTGGGGATTAAAATTGCATCAAACCTCAAATTCTCACATCAATGCATCGATGCAGCAAATAAAGCGAACAGAATGTTGGGCTTCATTAAAAGAAACTTTTTATTAAAAAATAAAGATGTAATACTCCACTCTACAATAGTTTAGTCCAGCGTTTCTCAACCGGGGGCCCGTGGCCCCCCAAGGGGGCCACGGGCCTTCGACCGGGGGGCCACGAGCGGACACCGAAAAATGCAATTCAGAATGCAGAAGCTTGGAGTGTATAATTAAGGTGACGAGACTCCGGTCATAGGGGAAGAGGTTTTTTTTAAACAATTTGCCTGATTTTTTTACACAGTGTTTAGGCCTGGATAATGTCTATGATTCAGAGTAAGGAAGGTAGCTGCGTTTACCCACAATTTTAAAAGCAGAGGAGCTCGCAGAGTTGAAGGTCTCAAAAGCAATGAAGCTGGCCTTCAGTAACAGAGAAGACCTCTCCAGCTTCTGGTTGTCTGTTCAGGATGCATATCCACTACTCAGCAAGAAGGCATCCGAAATGCACGTTCAATTCGCCACAATATACCTTTGCGAATCTGGATTTTCTGACCTGGCGACCATTAAAACGAAGTCCAGAAACCGTCTTGATGTTGGGAACGATATTCGCCTTGCTGTGTCCAAGACGGAGCCAGACATAAGAGGCCTCGTCACACGAGCCCAACAGCAAGTGTCTCATTGATTATATTGTTCAGCAAATTTTTTTACTTTGATTTATAATTTTAGTGACTGAATAAACAACATAAAACAAAATCTGCATTTTTTTTATTGAAGGGCAAGGGGCCACGAGTGTTAGCCACTCGGTGAGGGGGGCCATGGGCTATCAAAGGTTGAGAAACGCTGGTTTAGTCAGACCCCACTTGGAATATGCGGTACAGTTTTGGTCTCCCCACCATGCAAAGGACATTGCTAAACTAGAAGGTGTTCAGTGTCGAGCAACAAAAATGATCCCTTCCTTGCGCAGCAAATCCTACGAAGAAAGGCTTTCCACCCTTAACATGTTCTCTCTTGAGAAACGTCGCCTCCGAGGAAAACTGATCGAATGTTTTAAAATACTTAATGGTTTCACGAATGTAGACAGAACAAAATTGTTTATGATTGATGACACTTTGCGAACGAGGAACAATGGCACAAAACTCAAACGTAGACAAGTAAATTCAGACTGCACCAAATTTTTCTTCACCAACGTTGAAGTGCGAGAATGGAATAAGCTCCCACCATCAGTGGTCCAGTGTAACACGATTGACTCCTTTAAAAACAAGCTCGACCGTCACTTCCTTGAACTTGATATTAACTAGAGTAGAAAATCAACGTTTTGGAGCCATCTGATTAATGTAAAATCACTTAGGTTTAAGGACAGACCACCTAGTCTGGACCATGGGGTCTGTGTAGTCTGATTTTCTATGTAAATCTATGTATGTAAATTCTCTCTCTCTCTCTCTCTCTCTCTCTCTCTCTCTCTCTCTCTCTCTCTCTCTCTCTCTCTCTCTCTCTCTCTCTCTCTCTCTCTCTCTCTCTCTCTCTCTCTCTCTCTCTCTTTCTTTTATATACAGATTACACGTTTATATTACAGAGTTCAATGTAGTGCACATTACACACAGTTACAGTGTTTTCAGGCTAAAGGAAACATGTTTAGTGTTCCCTATCTGAAGGCCCAACTCTGATGCCTGGGCATTTCATGACGGCAGCCACGCGTTCACCAGCTCCTTGAAGCACTGCACAGTCATGTTCTCCAGGCATTGCTGCAAGGCAAGCAGTCCATTCCACCAGGTTACATAGGTGTTGATGAACTGCCTCTGGTGATGCCACGTTCTGCAGCGGGGCTGTAGCAGCTCTGCGGGAACTCGGGAGGCTGACCTGGTGGCTACCTGGGCTCGCCGGAGGGGCTGCCTCAGAGCCTGGAGGTGATGGACCCGCTGATGATGTATTTTGTACATCACCGTTAGCCCCGCCATGTCATGGCAGTGCTGGAGGCTGCAGAGCCCCGGATGCTGCTGCATGCTGCCGCTGTCCCTGATCAGCCTCGCTGCACGGCCCTGTACCTTGTCGAGGAGGACGAGGTGTTTGTGAGCCGTGCCTCCCCACGCCAGGCACGCGTACTCCAAGGACGAGCGAACCTGCGCCTTGTAGAGGATCTGAAGCCCCTTGCTGTCAAGAAGCCATGACATCCTCCTCAGGGATGCCAGCTTCCCCGAGCCCTCTCTGGCGAGTCGCTCGATGTGGGATTTGAAGGTTAGCTTCCTGTCGTAAGTAACCCCCAAAATATCCACCTCTTCCTGGGACGCCAGTGCCTTTCCTTCGAAGGCCAGGGGCAGGGGCTCACTTGACCTGGAGACAGTGAGCAGCTGAGTTTTGTTGGAGGCGAATTTCACCTGCCCCAGGCCACGATGCGGCTCAGAGTGTAGTTGAGCTCAGCTGTGGTGCGAGCCTTCTCTGGATCGTAGCTGTGGGTCAGGGTGATGTCATCTGCATAGGCCTGTGTACTGGGTATTAAGTTTAATAGTTCATTTATATAAATGTTCCAGAGCAGAGGGCCTAGGCAGCTTCCCTGGATGCACCTCCGACTCTCTGCCGTTGAGTACCACTCTCCCTCAGGTAGTCGGTGAAGAGTTGGAGGAGAGGCCCCTCGACACCTGCAGCGCGGAGTCTTTCGATGATGGCTTCATGCCACAACGGCAGTGGTCCTTCCATGATCCAGGGCAGCACTCCACTTTGAGGTCAGAGGCAGGTGCAGGTCAGAGGCCGACTTACCCTTTCTAAACCCGTATTCTCTCTCTCATCCCATAGTTAGTAGGTTAGTCAAGACCCATTTCCTATCAATATTATTACTTTCCCTTGCCTTGCCTTAAAGTCTCTCCCTTTTTCTATCTCCCTCTTTTATCAGTAAATTTCTTGTTCTTTATTTCTTTTCCTTCTCTCATCTCTCTCCTTCCCTTACCTCCTCTCTCTCTTTCTCTCTCATAGGAATATAACTCACACATTACAAATTAACTTTTTATTAATAGAAAACACACACACACACATATACATACACATAGTAACATTGATAAGGCTATGTGGGCAGTATGTTAGCTAGGGGGGGCGGGGGGTCCTTCATGTGGCTGGGGGGGTATGCGTCTGTGGGGGGGTTGTCAACATACCATGGGGGATACATCCGTGGGGTCCTGTGAGCTGTGGAGAGAGAGAGAGAGAGAGAGAGAGAGAGAGAGAGAGAGAGAGAGAGAGAGAGAGAGAGAGAGCTCTCTTTCTCACCTCTCAAGTCTCTCACTCTCTATGATCAAATGTATAGAATTATGCATATGTTGTATAATATGATTGTATGTATATGTATATAATGTATGTTATATGGACTAATAAAAATGGATAATATAAAAATAATAGGTGTTTGTCTTATGTGCCTGTGTGTGTGTGTTTGTTTCTTCTTCTCTTCTTCCTCTTCCTCCTCTTGTTCTTCTTCTTCCATTCTTCCTCCTCCTCCTCCTCTTCTTCTTTTCTTCATGTTGCCTCTATCATCATCATCTTCCTCCTCCTCCTCTTCTTCGTCCCAGCATCAACACACACCTGAGGAAAATAACTTTATTAATGGAGAGAGAGAGACCAAATGAGGAAGATACAATAACAGGAGGAGGAGAAACTATGCTAAAGAAGAGAATTATGAAAGACAGAGGAAGAAGGAAGAGAAAGAAGAGGAGGATGTAGAGTGAGGAAGGAAGGAAGGGAGAGAACCAAATGGAGGGAGGAAGGAGGTAAGTGGAGGAAAAGGGAGAAGAAATTGGAAGGAGAGAGAGAGAGAGAATGCTGAAGTTATGGAAGGAAGAAAGAGACAGACAGACAGAGAAAGAGAGAGAGAGAGAGAGAGAGAGAGAGAGAGAGAGAGAGAGAGAGAGAGAGAGAGAGAGAGAGAGAGAGAGAGAGAGAGAGAGAGAGAGAGAGAGAATAATATTACATAAAAAAACAACACACACACACGGAACTGAGATTTGCCTGCCTGCCTATATATTGACAATGTATTATAGTGGTCTGGTGCTGGGCCAGTCCACAACATCGCGGGCTGCCAGGCCTGGTAAGACCCACCGCTGTTATCATGCACTACACTACCAAGGTACAGCAGACCCTGGATATAATTGGCTAATTGGGGGAGGAAATTTAAAGATACAGGGCCGGTCTTACAGTCACCCGTTTTCGTTCGCTAGCCAGCGAACGAAAGCCTTCCGCGTGCGATCAGGTCTTACAGTCGCTCTCAACGGCTGCTTTTCAGTCGCTCGCGAACGAAAAGTCGGCATTTTGGTAAGAAGATTTTGGGGTGCGGTTGAGGTGACTAAAACGAGATTTGTATCCAATAAATTCAAAGTAAATGAGTAAATCTGCAGTGATACATATCATTGCAGATTTACTCATTTACTTTGAATTTATTGGATACAAATCTCGTTTTCGTACGCTGCCCAATAAAACGCTTGTACAATAAAAATAAAGGTGTTTTGAATAATTATTTGCCTTATATATGATTTCTGCATGCTAGGTATGTCATATGACATACCTAGCATGCAGAAAGCATATATGAGCAAAAATAAAACACCATTTTATTGTACAAGTTTTATTAACAGCGTATCATCACCGCCAGCACAACAGAGTCTGTCTTCTCAGCCAACGCAATGGATATTTTTGCTAAGTATATTTAGTGTTTTATTTATCTATTGACATTTCTATTTGAAAAAGTTGTGTAGTTGTCTTCGTGGCTCATATGGGTGTGCTAATTTGGTTTACAAACCATTGCATATACCTGTGGATTAGTGGCACTCAGTCAACATGAATTATATTATGAGATATTAAGAATACTTAAGCCAGCCACCCAAAAAGCATTCAAGGTATAATGGAACTATTCATAATAGCGGCTCCCAGGCAGAGGGGGAGAAACAACACAGAACTATAGAATTACACCCATCACGGGTGGTCACCAGTTTACTTCTGATATATTTTTATGTACTAATCAGTACGACTGTCTGTGTTATGAATAACTAGATAAGAGGTGATAGGCTACTGTCTTTCAGTGAAAGGTAACTATTTTAATTCTGATATATTATTAGTTAAAGGGCATTGGGTTACTAATTATGTACCTATTGTCATTGAGTGTAACAAGGCAGGGAGATGCTGAGGAGGGTGTGGGCCCCAGGCAGGCAGCACCGGGCTCCTCCAGCGTCCCTGCGGTGGTCACACGGACCCAGCAGCTTGGCCAGGCACCTCATTTTTACTTCAAGGGAGTTCAGTCTGTAGAAATGAATGTGCTTTTGAGTCGTATTTTAACATGGTAGCAGTGGGGATCATGTTTATTAATGGTCCCTTCAAGCAAGAAACAAAAATGAGAAAAAATCATCATCCACTCAAACCATTTCATAATATATATCAGAGCATTTGTGATCAGTTTATGTATCATCTTTCATGGCACACATTTGGCCCGTCGCTGTTACCGGGTTAAAACATTTCAGGATCCCATTACAACTATTTCCCAAGGCTACAGAGAAGATTAACCAGGTTTTTGTGGTTGATTTTCCAGTCCAGCGTGCAGACCTGGTTGTGTAAAACCATCACCAGAATCACAAAACAGCCCAGGACAAGCCCAGGAACTTTTACTGTCATGCCCCGAGAGCTTATTTTCTCTTTTTTATTTCCTCCACATGACGTCTGTGTGTATCGAAACACACGAGAAATTAATCAAGCCAAGGAGAGGGTATTCGCCGGCTGCCTGGGATTGAACCCACGACCAGCATGACGGGAGAGCCACTCCCTACCGAGTCGGCCAAAGAGGTACACCCCGCTCGCCAAGTGGGTTATTAGTCCAGGAGTATTAGCTTTTCACCCGGAACAAGTTAGTAACAAGCTGAAATTTTCAGGAAGTACTCAGAAGACCTTTCCTAATAACATACTAAAAGTCCCCAAGAATCCGTTGCGAGGGTTTTGAGAAATTCAAGATGGCGTCCAAAATGGCAGCCAATTTTAGAGTTTGTCATATTTCAAGCCCCAAACATCATAGAAAGTCAAACAATTAGTCTATATATATGTTTTTTGGGGCAAGGACTGCAATTCTCTAACTATTTTTTTTATTATCTGAATTTTAAATGGAATCATTAGCAAAAGAAAAAACAAAATACACGTTTATCAACCTGAACATACACACATTCTACAATAAAAGTCATGCCAGTAGCAAGAAACAATACTTAACCATTGACTTAACTCTAGACAAAAAATGCTTAGCTGTAGTCCTAATTATAGAATTTTAATCAACCAATCAATAAATCAATCAATAAATCAAACAAATTTTGACGATGGTTTTAGGCATCGTCTTCGTCATCAGTTTCAGGAGAAACTGGTCTTGGTGCTTCAGTCTCTTCATCATCATCAATGGAGGATGGCATTTGTGCTGCATTTTTGCAGGTTTTACCACTGCAATTTGTACACATGGCAGAGCAGTGCACCCCCATCTTCCTGCAGCCACATGATGCTCCACAGCTATCTGCTTTGCAGCCACATGAGATCATGTTGAGCAGACAGTCAGGGGCAATGGGGTGGTCAGTTTCAACTGGAATTAGGATGTCCTCCAGCTTCCATCCCCAGGCTGTTGGCTGCAAGGGCCTGCCCATCCATTCTTGGACAGTATGATAAGTTCTGAAGGAATGCTGTTTGGCTGCAGCACTTGTCGGAGGCAAACTTGCCAGTTGGAAGGATGAGGACAGAGATACTCAATTGCCTGTTTGTATGCAGTGTAGCGGAACTCATCCAGTGACACACCATGAGGTGCACCATACAACTTCAGGAGGAAGCTTTCACCTGCTTCTTGCACTTGTTGGTGAGTGCTTCCAGCATTATAGAATGTCTTGAGCTGATCATACTCCTTCTTGTTGTGAACCAGGTTGAATGCCTTACGCTTCCCTTGCCGATACACAGCAGACACTGTGTCACATCCAGTTATGGCGTGTAACACCATCAGATATTTACTTGTCTCACCAAGGCTTTCCTGGATATCACAAACCTTGTACAATGTGGTGGGATTCATACAGCATAGCATATAAAGATCCATGTCTGAACTTGCTTTGGTTCACCAGCATCACCAACAAGTCAGTGTCAGTTGCAACGACAACCACTGGTTCACCAGACTCTGCCAAGGATAGAGCTGTAGAGACAATCAGGGCATCTGCATCAGCACTTGCCTGCTTCACTGCTATGCCTGACTGAGTCATCATGCTAGAGAGCATGTCTATGAGACTCTTCTTGTTGTTGCCATTTTGGACGCCATCTTGAATTTCTCAAAACCCTCGCGGCGAATTCTTGGGGACTTTTAGTATGTTATTAGGGAAGGTCTCCTGAGCACCTTCTGAAAATTCCAGCTTGTTACTAATTTGTTCCGGGTTGAAGCCATATTTGAGCTAATGCTCCTGGACTATATGGGAGGCTCCGTTATCAGGCCTAGTCACTGCACTACACTACGAGAGGCTTTTTAAACAGTGAATTGAGAACCTGAAAGAAATACCGGCTTTTGTTATGACTGAACCTTTTAATGGAAGAATATCACTTGGTATTTATCATTCTTGGCCTTGGTTGAAGACTAAAATATATTCTGCCTTTCCTTATTTCTTTATAATTGGATTTAGTTCATGGTAACATCCACAAACTCCATGATTCAAACTTTCCTTGGGTTTCCATCTCACACAGAAGTCTGATCCGGCAGATGTGGACTTACAAATGCTGACATGAACAATATTTCCCGTGTACGTCAATGAAGACAGAAAGCAGTACTTATCATCACCATCATCACCATTGTTTAACATCCATTTATTCCCTATAGTGAGGTTGGACGGGATATGAGCCTCCTCCACTGTTGCCGGTCCATAGCCATTTCTTCCGTGATGTTCAGCCTCTTCGTATCTTCCTTCACCACCTTTCTCCATGTCTTCCTTGGCCTTCCTGGCGGTCTTCTGCCCTCTACCTCAAGTTCAGTGCACGTCTCAGTACCCACTCCTTTAATTTATCTGCTTTGATGGCGAAGAGTTCCTCGGTGCAGTGACACGACCTCCACGACCTTCACCTTCACCTCGATCTTGGTTGAGTGTCAGCTTCTCTTGGCACAGTGCCGGGCCAGACAGAGAACTTTTGATACAGATTTTCTTTTCAGAGGAAGTTGTGTTAATCATCAGATTGTTTTCATTGTACATAAATGATACAAAAAAAATCTGTGTATATTTACGAAATGGAAAATAAAGTAAACTTCACCTCTTAGAAAACAGAATAATTAGGCTTTCAAAATGATAAACTCTTATTTAGCGACTGAAAAATTAAGTTACAAATAACATGGTCATATAGAAAGCTTCCCTCATTAAATTTTGTTTATGATCAATTAACTTTTTCTTTATCTGCAAATGATGTTTATAATTCACTTGATGAGATACTTGCTGCTGACTGCAAGCAATGATGTTATCAATGCGTGGGGGTAGGCGGTGGCTGAGTGGTAGCGTGCTGGGTCCACATTCACCGCGTGATGGACGACGCGGGTTCAGATCCTCACGCTATCATCTCGGATTTTTCAGCCACCGCCGAGTGGCTTAAAACTACCCACATGCTGTCCTGAAGACCACCCATCAACCTAGACTCTAGAGGAAACCGTCAAAGTGAATCAAGAACGAGTTCCGGGGGGTAACATGAGCCAAGAGAAGACAGCGCCACTACAAACACTTGCCTGCGCCGTGACGGGCTGGGGCCGACTACCATCCAGGCCCCTCAAGAGAGCCTACCAGCGCAATAGGCGCACACGTAAAAAATAAAAAATAAATAAAAAAAACTTGATAAACTGACACGCATGTCATCTTCATTCCTTAATCTTGACCTGTATTTAATTTTCAGTACTGTCATGGCTGAAAAGGTTGACTCACATAGGTAGGTGGTGGTGAAAGGTAACAACCCTTTCATAGCTGCTCCATGAGAAATCGTGAACTCATGAAGACAATGAGCCCAGAAGGTTTCAAGTGGCATTGCACTGAATCGAGTCTTCATGGTACCATCAGATGATAGGCCAATGAGCTCCTCTAATAATTTTGACTGTGAGGCTTCTGGGAGCTTCATCTCAATATCCTCAATGAAGGGCTTTTCGATCCACTGGTAAGAAGCAGCCTGCTCCTCAGTTAGCTCAGGGAAATAGCTGTTGGAATTCCCCAACAACTTTGCCATATAGTGGCTGTGCAGGGCAGGGTAGGTGTTGGCGAGGTTAGTGCACGGGGCCCCAGCCTTGTCTCTGTACTGGGTGAGATGCACTATGTACCTTGAGGCACTGAGGCTCCTTTTGACCTTGAAAATCTCTTTCCAAAATCTTGGAATACGTTGAGGTACATCAGAGGTTTTTACCACATTTCCGTCCACCTGGCACTCACTAACACAACCTGCAGCTCCAGGTCTCGGTGGCCACATTTCCTTCATGCCTTCTCCAGCACTATGAGGATTTCCTTAACTTCAGAGGGAACTGCTGCAGTGTGACATCTATATCATCAAACACTAGACAGCAGCACCTCTTCAGGGTGGTAGCTGCCCCCTGCGGGCTGCCCGTCAACAAGTGCAGGAGGCAGGGTGCTGTGGTGACCAAGACGTCACAACCACTGCAGAGTTGCCTGCCTGTGCTGACCTCCTCCTCGTGCCCACAGCCTCCTCAAGCTGTCATGATCTTGAAGGGTGCACTGGCTGGCAGGAGGGTGACCACATACTCTGCCACACACATGCCACTGCCAACCACTGCACACCACCACCATCACTGGGCCAATCCCTGGGCTGAGTCGCTCACTGATGAGCTTCCATATATCCAGAATGGTGGACAACAGAGGCACAACACAGCTCATTGTCTTCCCATAAGACTCCTCACCAACAACAACAGCCGAGCGCCCCTTGGCAATGACTGGCCAGGTGTGGGCCTGGAGACCAATGGTTTTCATTCCCCTCTTGAGGAGTGCACTGACAATTTGATCATTAAGAGCTGTGGACACCATGTGTTTGTTTTTGATGACCTCTTCCTCTGAGACACTGTGCTCGCCAGCCATGAACACTTGGTACAGCTTGGTAATGTTGGGTGCCTCAGGGGGAGTGTCCTGCCTGACAAGGGCTAGGCTGGAGGAACACTGCTCAGTCTCAAAGCCCTCGTCAATCACCAGGAAGGATGTAAATAAAGGCTCACATACTGTATCACTGTTGACGGTAGCTTCCCAAGTGTGACTTTCCTCTGGGAGGTCTTCTTCTTCATGGTCCAACTCTTCCATTAAGTTCTTTGTGGCATCAGGTCCTGGTACTTTAAATTCATCACAGAGACCTGCAGCCACTGCTGCTTTAATTTCTGCATACCTAACAAAGTCGTTCATATAATCAAGTGGCTTCAAGTGGACTTTCTTGGGTCTGCTGCTTGATCCAGAATACGCTTTGCAAAGAGGCCTAGAGGACAACACTGAAGTCTTCTCCCCTGTACAAGCAGCATGACTGGTGAAGCTTTCCTCACCAGACAAACTACTAATGGTGTGTCTCTTCTCCAAGGAGTCGTGCAAACTACATTTTCACCTTTCAGCTCACCCCTGCAGGAAGGTTTGCATAGATATCACGCTTTCTCTTGAGCGTTTGTAATGCCAAAGTTTAGTTAAGTACGGGAAAATGTAAATTAGGGAGGAAAAGTAGTGTTAAGTATTATAAGTAGATATAAACTCCACCCAGCAACAGTCCTGATGACACTTATATCTACTTATAATACTTAACACTACTTTTCTTCCCTAATTTACATTTTCCCGTACTTAACTAAATTTTGGCATTACACATTCCCCTCGGCTGCTGAAGTGTTTTCAAAATAACACAAAGAAGTAAAGAGAGCACCTTGCTGGAATCCTGCTGAAGCCTGATCTCCATTCTGGCCAGCAGCAGCAGTATTCTGTAGCCAGTTTTATGTAAAATGTCTCCTGGTGAGTGTAGTGCTGCTTGTGTGCATGACTCACTGTTAACCCGGTGGTGGTGGTAGCAGCGGGATCATGTTTCTTAATGGTCCCTCTAAGCGAGAAAAATGAGAAAAAATCACCCCTCACACAAACCATTTCATAATATATATCAAAGCATTTGTGATCAGATTATGTATCATCTATTTTTGGGGGTTTATATCGTGGCACAAATTTGGCCCGGCGCTGCTAAACGGTACAGCCACAAATTTGGCCCGGCGCTGCTAAACGGTACAGCCACAAATTTGGCCCGGCGCTGCTAAACGGTACAGCCACAAATTTGGCCCGGCGCTGCTAAACGGTACAGCCACAAATTTGGCCCATCGCTGCTACCGGGTTAAACATACCTCTTGGGAGATGGTCCAGGGGGGAGCATCAAAGTGTCAAAAACTGGTCCTATCAATTCGTCAAATCAGCAAAAAACTATCAATCCATCAAATTTTCCAGATATTTTCATTTTGTCGAAAACAACTTTCTCCCCTTATCCCATCAGTGTGTCAACAGATTCATATCATTTCAGTGCATCAAAAGTAAGAAGTCATCAATACATCAATAAATCCAGATGTTATCAAAGCATCAAATTGTCAAAAGTCATCAAAAAATACAAAAAAAAAAAAAAAAAAAATCAGAAGTTATCAAAGCATCAAAAGTCTAGTCCATGATGATACTATGCGGTATTACGACTTTGACAACAAGATACCATCACAACGTTGATAGGCTGACACCCTTGGAATAGTCTGTTTTGTTTATATTCCCTGCATGTTCGCGTATCAGTAATCTGTCAGCAGCAACACTAACCAGTCTCAGAGCCTTAATTAATTGGTTCTTCATTCCAGTTCTTGATTCTTGGTCCAGGCTGCTCTCCTCACCCACAATATAAGGCACGGGTGAATGGTCTTTTCTGGTGAGTCTCCTGAGTTTGGCCGCCAAGAAACATCTCCTTCATCCAGGGGTGAAGAGGTGAGGCTGAACCCGGTGGTGGTAGCAGCGGGATCATGTTTCTTAATGGTCCCTCTAAGCGAGAAAAATGAGAAAAAATCACCCCTCACACAAACCATTTTATAATATATATCAAAACATTTGTGATCAGTTTATGTATCATCCATTTTTGGGGGTTTATATCATGGCACAAATTTGGCCAGGCGCTGCAACACGGTAAAGCCACAAATTTGGCCCGTCGCTGCTACCGGGTTAAGGGTTTTGTTTCACCTCCACCTGCTGTCTTGGCCCTAGCAGCCACTTCCCTCCTGGCTTGTGGTGGCTTGACATCCTCACACCTGCAACAGTCATCATCATCATCATCATCAGCCCAAGCTTCACCTCCTGCCAAAGTGTTGCCTCTCACCGGCTGTCACTAACAAGGATTGGAACTTACAAAGAGTCTGTTGGAGAAAATCCTGAGCTGCTTTTGCCTATTCGAGAATGCAAGAGGATTTTCAATAGTAGTTTTGATGAAAAATATGCATCTTTAACCCCTTGACTGCAAATTTCCTACCAGAAGACCTCACCAAGCCACAGGAATGGAACAAAAAGTGGCTGCTACAATTCAATGAAGAAAAATGTAAAGTCCTGCACCTTGGGAGGGGGTATCCAGCACACCAATACCACATGGGAAACACTCCACTATCCACCACAGAAGCAGAGAGAGACCTGGGAGTACATGTTTTCATGGTACCAGTGAAAGCCAAATCCGTGCCCATCGCAGCAGACAGGTTAAAGATGCTTTATATTATAAGTTTTCCCAAGGATAATTTCCAAAAAAGCTCAAGGCTTCTCACCTGGATAAGTTGGAAAGTTTTGTTTAGTGGGCGCAACATCTGTGGTCATATGCCGGAGAGAGACAGTATGGGAAAGATTTATATGAGAAGGAACAGATTCCAGGAGATGGCTGGGACACAACCACCGATTAATACCTGGTACCCATTCACTGCTGGGTGGACAGGGGCGTAGGGTATCGGAAAAGCCGCCCAAATTTTTCCACTCCGCCCGGGAATCGAACCCGGGCTCTCTCGGTTGTGAGCCAAGTGTTCTAACCACTGCACCACGAAGCCCCCGCTTCTCACCTGGACATTGAAGTGTTCCTCGGGATACTCTCGGTGCTCCCGATGACAAGGGCGACGGTGGCCTGCTGCTGTGCCTTGAGGGAGAGCTTCCAGGGAGACTCCTCGTCACTGCTGAGGGCGCCGGCCTCTGTGAGTCTGCTCCCAGACAGGCGGCAACCTTGGAAACATTTATAGAAAATAAGAAGATGCAGAAGAGGCACTACTGGCCACACTTACAAGTACCATGTCTGTTTTGTTTATATTCCCTGCCTGTTCCCTTATCAGTAATCTGTCAGCAGCAACACTCACCAGCATCAGAGCCTTGCTCCACCTGGACACTCTGAGCCTGTGCCTGCACCACTGCACAGCCTTCAGACACCAGTACCACCACAAGACCTTCTGTCAGCCAGTCTTTGGGTGTCTCAGAGAGGCCGCTTGCCTTCAGCTGGGGCACCAGGCCGCCCAGCACTCCCTGGCAAGGCTCACGGCCAGCCTGTCGCTCACACAGCCCGAGAATAAGGAAATAATCAGAATGAAAATATAATAACATGGAAACAAATACCTCAAATACACAGTTTCTTAGTTTGCTCACTAACTAAGAGTGAATTTTCATATTCTTGTCAAAACATTCAATCATCATACTTTAGGAACACTTTGTGGATATCCATGTCATGCACAATGATGTAAAATGATACAACTAAATATTTACTGCAATATCATAGTGAGACGTCAACCAAACATGAATCAATCAAGAGGTTATCAACGGAACATGACAATGGATCTGTAGTGACCCTCTAAATCTTCCCGTTTTCTTCACCTTCATTTCTTCAGTCTGCCCTTTAACTCACCACGTTCTCTTTCTCTTCCGACTTCTATTACACACACGCCTATCTCATCCTCCACATTTCATCGGGCCGTGGGTCACTACATCATACACATATACCAAATCATCACCTATATTATAACAAACTCACCGATGTACATAATTACACCAGGCTGCCGCTACAGATCCATGCGCACCCTCATGGTTGAGGCCGACAGCCTCAAACTCCATCTCGGTGACTTCCCACATGCTGACCCAACAAGGCTTGCAGCGGCCGGGCCCAGCGCTGGAAGTCTCTGCAGAAGAAAGTCGAAAACAGTGTTTGTAGAAAGAAGAAAAATATGCTGCAACAACCACAAGCTTACCTCTTTATGTTTCCATGAATATACTGGAAACAAGAATGGAAACTAATTCAATCTTGCTAAATAACTGTTGAGCAAGCCCTTCAGTTCGGCAGAGAATGCTTCAACAACCACAAGCTTACCTCTTTATGTTTCCATGAATATACTGGAAACAAGAATGGAAACTAATTCAGTCTTGCTAAATAACTACTGATCAAGCCCTACGATCGGCAAAGAATTGGAAAAAAGAAAAAATACACTCCCAAACCCCAGTGCTTGGTCTGCTGGAGGATCCTGCTGACCACTGTACTGCTGAACAACAACCAAACATGACAACCTTTCATTCCTCTCAAATGACAAATTTCACATCAGGGTCACACACTAATGCACATCCCATGCAAGAAAATGCCATTACATTACTATGTTTAGCCCCTTGACTGTGGATTTCCTACAAGAAGACCTCACCAAGCTACAGGAATGGAACAAAGTGTCTGCTATAATTAAATGAATAAAAATGTTAAGTCCTGCACCTTTGGAGGGGATATCCAGCACACCAATACCACATGGCAAACACTCCACTATCCACCATAGAGGCAGATAAAGACCTGGGACTATATGTTACCAGGCTATCAGTGAAGGGATATCCAGCACACCAATACCACATGGCAAACACTCCACTATCCACCATAGAGGCAGAGAAAGACCTGGGAGTGTATGTTACCAGGCTACCAGTGAAGGGATATCCAGCACACCAATACCACATGGGAAACAGTCCACTATCCACCACAGAGGCAGAGAAAGACCTGGGAGTATATGTTACCAGGCTACCAGTGAAGGGATATCCAGCACACCAATACCACATGGGAAACACTCCACTATCCACCACAGAGCCAGAGAAACACCTGGGAGTATATGTTACCAGACTATCAGTGAAGGGATATCCAGCACACCAATACCACATGGGAAACACTCCACTATCCACCACAGAGGCAGAGAAAGACCTGGGACTATATATTACCAGGCTACCAGAGAAGGACAAATCCCTGACAATTGCAGAGGACAGGTTAACCATCAACAGTCCACTACAGGATTATGGCCTTTCCTAGGATGCTCTAACTCTCCTGCCATGTTAGTATATTCCTCCTTGTTCAGGCTAATGCTCTGATTCCACCTCTCCACCTAGCTCTCTGTCTGGTGTTAGTGTGCTCCATCCTGCCCCGACAAAAGTTATAATTCCACCTCTCCACCTGGTTCTCTGTCTGGTGTTAGTGTGCTCCATCCTGCCCCGACAAAAGTTATAATTCCACCTCTCCACCTGGTTCTCTGTCTGGTGTTAGTGTGCTCCATCCTGCCCCGACAAAGGTTATAATTTCACCTCTCCAAATGGTTATCTGTCTGGTGTTAAGTGTGCTCCATCCTGCCCCAACAAAGGTTATAACTCCACCTCTCCACCTGGTTCTCTGTCTGGTGATAAGTGTGCTCCATCCCGCCCGGTAAAGGTTATAAAAAAACTTATAATTTCACCTCACACCCTGGTTCTGTTGGCCCTGACATCTATAATTCCTAGCAAGTCACTCTCTTAGAGTCAACAACAACAAATGGTACAACACACACAAAAAAGTATGGGGTGAGGGGAACAATCCATGGTGTGCTGCTTATAATATCAATTAAAAGCAGCCATAAACATGTACACTTCCATATTTGTAACTTTTTGGGGCTAAATTTGCTCAGCATAAATGCAGTTTGCCATTTCTCCTTCCCTTGCTCCAGACCATGTTGCACTGACTTGTTTTTTTGTTTCTTTGAATAATGAATATGTAGGGAGTTACTGTGGCCACTGTTGGTGGACTGCAACAACTACCGTGGTATTACACCGCTCAGTGTGCCAGGCAAGGGGCTTGCCCACCTATTGCTGGTGCATTCGCAGCCAGCTGCTGAAGCTGCAGAGACCTGAACAGTCGAGGCACTGCACGAGGAGGCAAAGCCCATGGGACTTCAGGTCTCCTGGGCCAAGACCAAGGTACAAGTGTTTGGAGGCTTGCTGGATGACACAGTACAGTCTGTTCATGCGTGTGGCGAGGACGTTGAGATCTCAGAAAGTTTCACGTATCTTGGTAGCGTAGTTTGTAACAACGGTGAGTCTCGCCAGGAAGTCTAACGGCGGATTGGTCTGGCCCACGGTGTTATGGACTCGCTCAGCACGAGTATATGGCGTTGTCGGTACCTGTGCAGAAGGACAAAGATCCGGACCTTCAAGTCCCTTGTGCTCCCTGTCTTACTCTATGGTTGTGAGACATGGACAATAAATGGGGACTTGGAGAGGCAGCTTGATGCCTTTGGTAATAAGTGTCTACGCAGAATCACGGGATATCGCTGGAATGACTTTGTGTCAAACCGGCAACTACTCCGTGAGACTGATTTGACATATATTACCTTACCTGCATAGCTATAGTCCGTCAATGCCAACTCCGGCTATATGGGCACGTGGCACGTTACCCTGAAGCTGATCCTGCTCATCGGGTTGTCTCTGTAGGAAACAATCTTGAGTGGAGGAGGCCAAGGGGACGCCCACGGAGTTCGTGGATTGAGCAAGTCAATAGATCTTTCCAGGAGGTACCCATTTTTTTTTTTTACAGCAAAGGAGACAGATCAAAGGCTTAAAAGAAAAAAAAAGAAAAAAACACGCAACTAACTGCCCCTAAAAAGATTGGAGAGGAGTGGCTGGAAGAGAAATCAACTTCAGGAGGAGAGGTGTCCTGATACCCTCCTCTTGAAAGAGTTCAAGTCGTAGGCAGGAGGAAATACAGATGAAGGAAGATTGTTCCAGAGTTTACCAGCATTAGGAATGAAAGAATGAAGATGCTGGTTAACTCTTGCATCAGGGGTGTGGACATGGTAGGGATGCGCGTGAGTACAAAGTCGTGTGTGGCACGGCCGCGGGCTAGGTGGTGGGGGGCATGCAGTTAGCAAGTTCAGAGGAGCAGTCAGCATGAAAATAACGATAGAAGATAGAAATTGAGGCAACATGGCGGCGGCGTTAAAGAGACAGAATACTATCAGTAAGAGGAGGAGGAGAGCTGATGAGACGAAGAGCCTTTGACTCAACTCAGAAAAGCTGTTGAGTGGAGCCCCCACATGTGAGATGCATACTACTACGAGGGCGGAGAATGCCCTTGTATATGGATAGCAACTGTGCGCGGGGAGAAGAACTGGCAGAGACGATACAGAACGCCCTACCTCGAGGAAGCTGATTTAGTGAGATAGAAGATGGGAAGTGTCCATTTAACATTTTTAGTTAAGGATATACCGAATATATTTAATGTTGAATAAGGTGACAGCTGAGTTTTGTTGAAGAATAGGGGATATTTTTTTTTTTTTTTACGTTGTTGCCTATTGCGCCGGTAGGCATCTTCCCGGTGGGGCCTGATGGTCGGCCCAAGGCTTCTTCCAGGTGGGGCCTGATGGTCGGCCCAGCCCGTTCTGGCGCAGGCGAGTGTTTATAGTGCCGCCATCTTGCATTGGCTCATGCTGCCCCCCGGAACTCGTTCTTGATTCGCTTGGACGGCCTCCTCTAGAGTCCGGGTTGATGGGTGGTCTTCAGGACAGCATGTGGGTAGTTTTAAGCCACTCGGCGGTGACTGAAAAATCCGAGTGGTAGCGTGAGGATTCGAACCCGCGTCGTCCATCACGCAGCGAATGTGGGTCCAGTACGCTATCACTTCGGCCACCTCCTACCCAAGACTACTGGAAGATTGTGTCGAGTTGATAGGGAAGGGGGCCTGCACGGAGACTTGCCAGGGGGACCTGGGCTTGGCGTAAAGGTGGGCGCGGCGACGTGCCCCGGCGTGCCCCCACTGATTGATTGGTTATAGTTACAGCAAGTGTGTAGCATTGGGAAGATGAACCTTATGCAGGGGTTCCAATCCCCAATACCCGCCCATGAAATTTCAAGTGGCCGTTGGGGTCAGTAGGTATAGTATTTTGACTCTTCTCGGGCTTGGATGGCGAGAGGGGGCTCCCTCACCCCCCTTCTCAGAACGCATGGGATTGGCTTTGGGTGGGTGCGGCTTGGCCAATGGGAACACCATAAGAAAGGAAGTCACTTTTCCTACCAGCTACCTTATTCCTTTTCCACTGGTATTGTGCTTTCCTTGCTCATCTCTCTCTCTCTCTCTCTCTCTGTCTCTCTCTCTCTCTCTCTCTCTCTCTCTCTCTCTCTCTCTCTCTCTCTCTCTCTCTCTCTCTCTCTCTCTCTCTCTCTCTCTCTCTCTCTCCTTGGTTTCAGTACAGACCTGCACAAGTGTACATGTATTTACAGTCTGAGTCTGCGTGAGGAATCGCCTGATGACCGATGACACAAATAACGAGGCCACGCGCCCCGCCTCCAGCCTCCTGTAGCTGGCTCTCCTCCTGCTCCGTGTCTACCAAGCATGGCGGTCACCTCAACCAAAGTCCCCCAGCTGTTGCCACCCACAACAGCCAGAGCTTCGCCCACACACGGTGGTGCCACACAGAGCTTGTGTTGCAACATGTGCATTTCTTTCATTTCTGCTTTAAAAATTTGATCATATTTTGATAAAAAATATTCAGAAAAACTCATTGAATAAAGGTTACACTTCCTAATCTGGTGTTTGCAATAGCCTGAACAGGCAATAACAGGGCCCTGAAAAGGTATGGGAATGTCCTGAAAAGGTAGCACACACACTGCAATGAGGCAGCAAGAAGGTCCTGCTAAGGTCACAGGTACATTGCTCCACAACCTCTCTGGGAGTGGACAAAAATCTGCTCCCACAACGCTTCACAGAGTCCCAAACAACGTACTGGAACCATTCATAACGTTCTGACAACGCTGCAGCAACGTGATGTTGTTTGCCGGGTGTTCTCAGACGCTTTTGGCCCACAGCAACCATTTCTGAAGGCCACAAAGGAGATCTGTCGGGTCTTCACGTTCATGGAGCAGAAGCCTTGTCAAACTATCACTGGGCTCATAAAGCTGCCCATGGCAATACAAACACAACCTCTACGAAAGCCTTTTGTCAGTGGGAATGGGAGCCCCAAATGTTTGAGAATGTGGAACCCCCCCAGGCAGTCCCTCCCAGCAGGCCTTCTTGCAGGCCCCTTCCCAGCTTAAATACCTTGCGGCAGGGTCCATGGAGACGCGGAATCTGTGAGCTTCGTGGGCATTCCCTTAGCCTCCTCCACTCTGAAACAGCCCGGTGAGCAGGGTGGGCAGCGTGCCACATGCCCGTACAGCTGGAGTTGGCACTGCCTGACCATGCAGGAGATATCTGAGGAAAGACAACCTGTAAGGAGGAGGAACTTGGAAGCTGCCACATGTCTGAATAACTACGTCTTGGTCTGAAGTGGCATTGCTTGGTGAGGGAGAGCTTGGAACACAGATGAAAAACACAGGTCTCAAATTCTCCACCAGACAACGAGGAGAGGACAGGAGAGGATGAGTCAGATGGACAGATGAGAAAGGTGAAAAACAGTTTAGAAGCTGCCATAGATCTGAACTGACGTGAGGGAGAGCTTGGAAAGGAGAGAGGAAGAGGTGAAGGAGGAGGAAGAAGGTAAGTACAAAGTTGAGGAATAGTAATAACATGGAGAGAGAAAGGAGGACAATAATGGAAATAGAGTAAAAAAGAAATACATACGATAGATGAAAGCAAAGAGATAATAAGGAAAGAGTAAAGCATTGATGAGAGAGAGAGAGAGAGAGAGAGAGAGAGAGAGAGAGAGAGAGAGAGGCATAAACCACAACACAATACCTGATACACTACCAATAAATCACTGTATAATCTATTCTAAGGTGAGAGTAATCAAAGAGTCATCGGTTACTAATCCGCATAGCTGGGCGTTATCGCGATAAGTTATCGCGATACTTTATCGCTAATAACAAAATCGGATTATCGACCATCCGCTACTTATTTAAATATATATCGGTATCTTCGTTACTTTTGTAACCAAACTAGCGATAATCGCTACTTTTTTTTCCGCCTTTCAGAAAAAAAAAAACGTTGTCTCCCTACTGCGCATGCGTGGCCCGTTGTTGTATGAAAAAACTTCGGGGTATGAAATAGCTTCGGTGATGAGATTTCATACTTAGATCATGAAAATTAAAACACTAGGTTATTTTTTTATGATACTCAAAAATCAATATATCATAGAGAAAAATCATTTAACTTTGCCCCACAAAAATGATTATTCACTGCCTCAAATTTGATATTCCATATTCGTTTGTGACCATGCCATGACACTGAAGGTACCCGGTGTTGTGTTATTTGGTGTCTCACCGTCAAAAGCTGGCGCTTTTGTTTACAAACACTGGTCTCTCGTGAACTGCGCATGATCAGACCATTAAGTGTAGACCTGTACAGTCTCACAATGCTTTTTTAACACATTAAGAGTTGCTGGAAAGCTGAATCAAACATACAGTACCACCATCCTCGCTGTTTCTAGACCGACACTCTGTACATATAAATACAACTCGTACAGAGTGTCGTTCTACAAACAGCGGGGATGGTAGTACTGTATGTCTGATTCAGCCTTCTAGCAACTCTTAATTACGGTTAAAAAGCTTTCTGAGACTGTACAGGTCTACGCTTGCTGGTCTGAGCATGCACCGTTCACGAGAGACCAGTGTTTGTAAACAATTTTTGACGGTGGAGACGCCAAATAACACAACACCGGTTCAGGCATTTCTAGTATTACCGTCCATATGTACGTGTCAACGTGTGGTTTTAAGGTTTTGTAAGTTTCCTAAAATACAGATAATGAAAATTTGAGTTCATCAATGTTCGATCTGAAATATCAATATAGTATCGTTTTCGCCTATCGAACTTATCGCTAGCTAGTGTCGGAATTGTGGATTTATATCGGTTATCGGTTATCGGTTATCGCCTATATTTGTGTCTCTAGTTAACGAATATCGGTTATCGCCGTTAAGGCTTTTCATGATCAGTTATCGGTTATCGGGAATAAGGTTTTCTGTTATCGTGCCCAGCTATGCTAATCCGTTACTGGCCACAATAGTAATGGAAATAATCGATTACTGAAGAAAAATTATCGCCCATCACTAGTTATCACTGCATCTGTTTTCACCCCGGAGATGAGCACTGAGGCCGCGCGCACCTCTAGACTACTCCCCCTAATCAACACAGGCTATACACGTGAACAAGGTAACCACTATCTATTATTACCCCGGAGATGAGCACTGAGGCCTCGCGCACCTAATCAACACAGGCTATACCCGTGAACAAGGTAACCACTATCTATTATTACCCCGGAGATGAGCACTGAGGCCACGCGCACCTAATCAACACAGGCTATACACGTGAACAAGGTAACCACTATCTATTATTACCCCGGAGATGAGCACTGAGGCCACGCGCACCTAATCAACACAGGCTATACACGTGAACAAGGTAACCACTATCTATTATTACCCCGGAGATGAGCACTGAGGCCTCGCGCACCTAATCAACACAGGCTATACACGTAAACAAGGTAACCACTATCTATTATTACCCCGGAGATGAGCACTGAGGCTTCGCGCACCTAATCAACACAGGCCATACATGTGAATAAGGTAACCACGTGTAACTATTTTCCCCTCAAGTCAACTATTTCCAAAGGGCAAAATAGAGCCCAATCGGGCTTTCGTTAGTGACTTTTTAGGCTCAAAGTACAGAGGAAAGGTCACACTGCCACCAGGGTCACAAAACTACCCCTGGAAATGCCCATGACTCCTACGAAAGCCTTGTCAATATTTTTTTTTTTCGGTTCACGGTACAGAGGAAGGGTCAAACTGCCACAAGGGTCACAAAACTAACCCTGGAAATGCCCATGACTCTTACGAAAGCCTTGTCAATATCTTTTTAGGTCCACGGTACAGAGGAGGGGTCAAACTACCACCGAGGTCACAACACTACCCCTGGAAATGCCCATGGCTCCTAGGAAAGTCTTGTCAAATGGTTTTTTTTTCTTTTAGGTTCACGGTACAGAGGAGTCAAACTGCCACCAGGGTCACAAAACTACACCCTACCTTAATGTTCCAATACTTACTACTGACAGGTACTCCTTACGTCTTCCCTCACACGACTCCTAAGGCAACCAATACGTTCTTAATGACACAAAGACTGACAGGTGATTCAATTTTACCTCAAACCACTAAAAAGATCATTGCACTGTTCATTAACTTCATACTGACAGGTGTTGAAATCTTAATTACCTCACACGACTATCAGCGCAGGTAACACACACACACACACACACACACACACACACACACACACACACACACACACACACACACGTACCTTCCCTCCTCCTCTCTTTACGTCCAGATAGCAAATAGCCAGTCCTTCTTCCTCTCTCTTCCTCCTCCCCCTCCCTTCCTCCTCTTCCTCCCTCCTTTCCTTCTCCTCTTCCTCCCTCCCTTCCTCCTCCTCCCCCTTCCTCCATTCCCTTGTTTCCTCCCCTTTTTATCCGTTCATAGTTAATTAGTTAGGTAGTTAGAGAGTTAAGTAGTTAAGTAGTAGTAGTAATGGAGGTGGTAGTCTGTATGTGTGTGTGTGTGTGTGTGTGTGTGTGTGTGTGTGTGTGTGTGTGTGTGTAATTCACCTCTTGGTCTGCTGCGAGTCTCTCTCGAGACAGCCAAACTAAAGCCGTTCCCCTACGGAAGAGCACAGAGCTCATAGTACCGATCTTTGGGTAGGACTGAGACCACTCACACACAACACACCGTGACAAGGAGGTCACAACTCCTTGCCTGACGTCGCGTACCTACTCACTGCTAGGTGAACAGGGGCTACACGTGAAAGATAAACCCAACTTATCTTAACCCGGCCGGGGAATCGTACCCCGGTCCTTATGGTTGTGAGCCAGACGCTCTACCCCTGAGGTACCGGGCCGTGTGTGTGTGTGTGTGTGCGTGTGTGTATGCACATGCGTAAATTGTTATGTGCGTAAGTGTATGTGCGTATATTTTCATGTGCATGAATTTCATGTCCGTTAATATTAAATATTTTATGGGCGTAAATCTGAGAGAGAGAGAGAGAGAGAGAGAGAGAGTGTGTGAGTGTGTGTGTGTGTGTGTGTGTGTGTGTGTGTGTGTGTGTGTGTGTGTGTTGATGTGCTGAATTAGTCTTTTCTCTTGTAATTATTTTTCGCATATTTTATTTAGGCCTTCATATAAATCCCTCTTTCCTTTAAATTTGAGTTATTTATCTTTTTATCTTGTTATATTTCCCCCTAAGGTCCATATAATTAATTCTTTCCTCTTTGTCTGATGCAAAGATTTCTGAGGTTCTTTCTCAGACATTTGCAGGAAGCGCAAATGATATCCCTTCCAAATATTCTTCTATTTCCTACATTTTTTTTCTAATTTTGCGTTGGTTTTCATGTTTTCTTTTTCATCTTAAATTTCACTTGATCTTTTTTTCTTTTAATCAAGCTTTTTTTTGTCTTAGATTGGACTCTCTCTCTCTCTCTCTCTCTCTCTCTCTCTCTCTCTCTCTCTCTCTCTCTCTCTCTCTCTCTCTCTCTCTCTCTCTCTCTCTCTCTTTTTTTTACAATGAAATCCAGATTCCCTCTTTCCACTGAATTTAGATTACGGACATTTTTTCCTCATATATTTAATTCATCACTTTTTCCTCCCACTTTTCCTCCTGCTCAGACGGTCGCAACACCCTCCCCGCCCGCGTCTCGTCCGTCCTTCTGTGCATTGAATTTTACGGACATTTTTTCCTCATATTTATATCATAACTCTTTTCTTTCCACTTTTCCTCCTGATCAGATTGTCGCAACCCACCCCCCCCGAACCCGCGTCCCGCCCTTCCCGCGCTTGTCCCGTTACAACACCGCGGGGTGAGACTTTCTGTATGTGATAAGTATGCCGGGATGAGTGTCAGGCCTCTTAATTATTCTTACCTTTACAGTTCAAGTATGTTTAATAACGATACGAGCCACGCGATCCACGTTAGTGACCGCTACCACGGAACACGATGGGAAGTCAGGGGTGGGTCCAGCTAATATGTTTATGAACGCTACGAATCATGCGTTAGTGACCGCTACCACGGGGCACGACGGAAGTCAGGGTGGGTCCAGCTAATATGTTTATGAACGCTACGAATCATGCGTTAGTGGCCGCTACCACGGAGCACGATGGGAAGTCAGGGGTGGGTCCAGCTAATATGTTTATGAACGATACGAATCATGCGTTAGTGGCCGCTACCACGGGGCACGATGGAAGTCAGGTTGGGTCCAGCTAATATGTTTATGAACGCTACGAATCATGCGTTAGTGACCGCTACCACGGGGCACGACGGGAAGTCAGGGGAGGGTCCAGCTAATATGTTTATGAACGCTACGAATCATGGGTTAGTGACCGCTACCTCGGGGAACGACGGGAAGTCAGGGGTGGGTCCAGCTAATATGTTTATGAACGCTACGAATCATGCGTTAGTGACCGCTACCACGGGGCACGACGGGAAGTCAGGGGAGGATCCAGCTAATATGTTTATGAACGCTACGAATCATGCGTTAGTGACCACTACCACGGGGCACGATGGGAGGTCAGGGGTGGGTCCAGCTAATATGTTTATGAACGCTACGAATCATGCGTTAGTGGCCGCTACCACGGGGCACGATGGGAAGTCAGGGGTGGGTCCAGCTAATATGTTTATGAACGCTACGAAGCATGCGTTAGTGGCCGCTACCACGGGGCACGACGGGAAGTCAGGGGTGGGTCCAGCTAATATGTTTATGAACGCTACGAATCATGCGTTAGTGACCGCTACCACGGGGCACGACGGGAAGTCAGGGGTGGGTCCAGCTAATATGTTTATGAACGCTACGAATCATGCGTTAGTGACCGCTACCACGGAGCATGATGGGAATTCAGGGGTGGGTCCAGCTAATATGTTTATGAACGCTACGAATAATTTTTTTAAATTTTTTTTTTACAGCAAAGGAGACAGTTCAAGGGCACAAAAAAAGCAAACATTAATAAAAAAAAAAGCCCGCTACTCACTGCTCCTAAAAAGAATCCAAAGAGGTGGCCGAAAGATAGGTCAGTTTCGGGAGGAGAGGTGTCCTGATACCCTCCTCTTGAAAAAGTTCAAGTCGTAGGCAGGAGGAAATACAGATGAAGGAAGATTGTTCCAGAGTTTACCAGCGTGAGGGATGAAAGAGTGAAGATGCTGGTTAACTCTTGCATAAGGGGTTTGGACAGTATAGGGATGAGCATGAGTAGAAAGTCGAGTGCAGCGGGGCCGCGGGAGGGGGGGAGGCATGCAGTAAGCAAGTTCAGAAGAGCAGTCAGCGTGGAAATATCGATAGAAGATAGAAAGAGAGGCAACATTGCGGCGGAATTTAAGAGGTAGAAGACTATCAGTATGAGGAGGAGAGCTGATGAGACGAAGAGCCTTAGCCTCCACTCTGTCCAGAAGAGCTGTGGGAGTGGAGCCCCCCACACATGAGATGCATACTCCATACGAGGGCGGACAAGGCCACTGTATATGGACAGCATCTGTGCAGGGGAGAAGAACTGGCGTTAGTAACCGCTACCACGGACCACGATGGGAAGTCAGGGGTGGGTCCAGCTAATATGTTTATGAACGCTACGAATCATGCGTTAGTGACCACTACCACGGGGCACGATGGGAAGTCAGGGGTGGGTCCAGCTAATATGTTTATGAACGCTACGAATCGTGCGTTAGTGACCGCTACCACGGGGCACGATGGGAAGTCAGGGGTGGGTCCAGCTAATATGTTTATGAACGCTACGAATCATGCGTTAGTGACCGCTACGACGGAGCATGATGGAAGTCAGGTGGGTCCAGCTAATATGTTTATGAACGCTACGAATCATGCGTTAGTGGCCGCTACCACGGGCACGATGGGAAGTCAGGTGGGTCCAGCTAATATGTTTATGAACGCTATGAATCATGCGTTAGTGACCGCTACCACGGGGCACGATGAGAAGTCAGGTGGGTCCAGCTAATATGTTTATGAACGCCACGAATCATGCGTTAGTGACCGCTACCACGGGGCACGATGGGAAGTCAGGTGGGTCCAGCTAATATGTTTATGAACGCTACGAATCATGCGTTAGTGGCCGCTACCACGGGGCACGACGGGATGTCAGGGGCGGGTCCAGCTAATATGTTTATGAACGCTACGAATCATGCGTTAGTGTCCGCTAACACGGACCACGAGGGGACGTCACGTGTCGGTCCAGCTAATATGTTTATGAACGCTACGAATCATGCGTTAGTGACCGCTACCACGGGGCACGACGGGAAGTCAGGGGTGGGTCCAGCTAATATGTTTATGAACGCTACGAATCATGCGTTAGTGGCCGCTATCACGGAGCACGACGGGAATTCAGGGGTGGGTCCAGCTAATATGTTTATGAACGCTACGAATCATGCGTTAGTGGCCGCTACCACGGAGCACGACGGGAAGTCAGGGGTGGGTCCAGCTAATATGTTTATGAACGCTACGAATCATGCGTTAGTGGCCACGGAGCACGACGGGAAGTCAACAAACAGTGTCGCGGGACCATGCTGGTGAGTGGCGATATCAGTATCAATGGAGGGGAGACTGTTTCACGGCCTCAACTTCCTGTGTGATGGAAGCCGCCGCCCAGTTATGCTCTTGGAGGAAGAATGGTTAATGATAAGCCGGAGTTACTTATAATAATAATAATAATAATAATAATAATAATAATAATAATAATAATAATAATAATAATAATAATCTGTGTGTGTGTGTGTGTGTGTGTGTGTGTGTGTGTGTGTGTGTGTGTGTACATGCTTAAATTGTTACGTGCGTAAGTGAATGTGCGTATATTTTCATTCATTCTGGAGAGAGAGAGAGAGAGAGAGACTAATATTGGAGAACTCTTATCATTTGTTCTCTCTCTCTCTCTCTCTCTCTCTCTCTCTCTCTCTCTCTCTCTCTCTCTCTGTCATGCGTATATTAATTTTCATTTTTTTTCTCGTTATTTTAATTTTTTGTTTTCTTTCTTCTTTTAGTTTCCTCCTTTCCTCTCTTCCTTCTCTCCCCCTTTCCCTCCGTCTCTTCTCTCCTTCTCCTCTTCATATTATTCCTCCTTCTCTTCCTTCATATTATTCCTTCCTCCCTTCCCTTCACTTTTTCCTTCATATTTCTACTTCCTCACTAATCTTTTCACACACACACACACACACACACACACACACACACACACACACACACACACACACACACACACACACACACACACACACACACACACAGTCACCCTTTCAATCTCTGCGGCATTTTTTCCCTTCTCTGAATATGCCGATTTTCATTTTCTGCCCTGATGACCTCTAGTATTGACCTGACCTGTTCACGATTGCGCCAAGAGTAATGGGGACTGGAAGGCGACGCGTTCTACTGGGATCTGATTTTTTTGGGGGGGGCTTCTTCAGTGACTCCAAAGGTTAGATTATGAGATGGATGGCCGACTCTTTTTAGCTTCCTCTTCTTCTTCTGCTTCTTATCTTTCCTCTTTATATTTTTATCTTTATTTCTTCTTTTTCATCTTCTAATCTTCTTCTTCTTCATCTTTTTCTGCTTCTTCTTCTTCCTCTCCTTTTTCCTTTTTATTTTATTTTCGTTTCTTCTTCTTCTTCTTCTTCTTCTTTTTCTTCTTCTGCTTCCTCTTCGTTTCTCTTTTTATTTTATTTTCATTTCTTCTTCTCCTTCTCCTTCTTTTTCTTCTTCTTCCTCTTCTTCTTCTCTTTCCTCTTATTTTTCCTCTTTTTCTTTTTTTTTGTCTTATTTGTTTTTTCCCTTTTATCATTTTCTTTTCTTTTTCTTTTTCGTTTTCCTCTTTTTTCTTTCCTCTTTCTCTTTTCTTTTTCTTTCTTCTTCTCTTTCCTCTTTTTTCTTTTCCTTCTTTTTCATCCTCTTTCTTTTCCTTTTCCTTATTTTCTTTTTTTCCTTTTTTTCTCTTCCTCTCTTTCTTTTCATTTTTCTTCTTTCTTCCTCTTTATTCCTCTAATGTACCCTTTCTTCTATTTCTTCACCTTCTTCATCTTCATCATCTTCTTGTCGTAGTAAAAGGTGTCACGTGTACTCATGTTATCAGCAGCGGAAACGATATCCTGTCACCAGCAAGCCTTTGTTGTCTCCAGATTCTCACACACACACACACACACACAGACACACACACACACACACAGACACACACACACACACACACACCCTTCTCATGTCAACTATTTGCAAGAGTTGAAAAGGATATCACTCGGGTTTTCATGAGGGTTTTTTTCACTTTCAGGGTACAGAAGAAGGATCCAACCATCACCAGGGTCTTTCAACTAGCCCTGAAAATGACCCAAACTCCTACGAAAACGGTATCAAATATGTGTTCCCTGGGCGCCGCATCGCTTGAGTGTATGGCCTGCAGGGAAAGGTTACCCGACCCCTTCCTGGGAGTTCACGAATACACACTGAAGCAGACTAACCGAACGAAGATTAAAGGGAATGGGACGTGAAATTAATCATAATAGAACCGAAAGGGAGTTCACGAAGAGACTGAAGCAGATTAACCGAACGAAGATTAAAGGGATTGGGACGTGAAATTAATCATAAGAGAACCGAAAGGGAGTTCACGAATACACACTGAAGCAGATTAACCGAACGAAACTTAAAGGGAATGGGACGTGAAAATAGTCATGGGAAAACCGAAAGGGAGTTTAAGAATCATACCTGCTGATGCAACCTGGACGAAGACAAACTGACCACTGAGGCACAAAAATATGGGACACACAAACGAGAGAAGAGAAAAAATAAACAAATAAAGAAACGATCAACAAACTTACTGAACGAAAGTATAAGGGAATAAGACGGGTCATTAATTATATGAAGACGGAAAAGGCTGGAGAGAGAGAGAGAGAGAGAGAGAGAGAGAGAGAGAGAGAGAGAGAGAGAGAGAGAGAGAGAGAGAGAGAGAGAGAGAGAGAGAGAGAGAGAGAGAGAGAGAGAGAGAGAGAGAATTGATTAGCTTGACAAGTGTTAGTAAAGTCTCCGGAGGTGACATCCAAATTTCACTAATCCATTATATACAATTAAAGGAGGAGCAGGAGGAGAAGGAGGAGGAGGAGGAGGAGGAAAAGGAGGAGGAGTGGAGGAAAGAGAGAGAGAGAGAGAGAGAGAGAGAGAGAGAGAGAGAGAGAGAGAGAGAGAGAGAGAGAGAGAGAGAGAGAGAGAGAGAGAGAGAGAGAGAGAGAGAATGGAGGAACAAGAGAGGAGGAGACAAAGGAAAAGGGTTTGATGGAGGGAAAAGGAGGAGGAGGGAAGGGCGGGAGAGGAGACGAGAAGAGAGAATAAAGAGGAGATGGAGAGAAAAGCAGGAGGAAGGGAGACGTGGGATGAAGGGAGAGAAGAGAACGAGCCATTAACACAGGGAGAGGAGAATGGAAGACAGGAGGGAAGGGAAGGAAGGAGAGATGCAGAGAAAGGGAAAGGGAAGGAGCAAAGGAGTGGAGAAGAAGAGAAGAGAAGAAAATAAGAGAAATGAAGAGAGGATGAAGGAGAGGGAGAGAGACGAACGACTCGGACGGATGAAGAGAAAGGAGAAGGGGAGGAAGGTGGGAGGGAGATGAAGGGGAGAGGAGGAAACAGCGATCAAGGAGAGACAAGTGAGGGAGATGAAAACAAAAGTGACGGGACGAAGAGCGAGAAGACAGAGAGGAAAGGAAGAAGACAGGAAGACGGGGAGGAGGGAGGGAAGAACAATAGAAGGGAAGAAGGAAGGGAAAGGAGAACAGGGAAGAAAAGAGGAAAAATAGGCTGAAAATAGGAAGACAAGAAGACGGAGGAGGAAAACATGAACAGGAGGGAGTGGAAGAAGGAGGAGAGTGGGAGGGAGGGAGGGAGAGGTGAGAGAGAGTGGCGAGAGGGGAAGGAAGGGACGAGAGGGGAAAGGAGGAAGGGGAAAAGGAGAAGGGAGAAAGGAAAATAGGTTCATTAGGGAGTTTATGGTAAGGAGAAGTAAGGGGAGGAAAGGAGGAAAGAGGGAAGATAGGAAGGTGGGAGGGAGGGAAGGATAGATAGGGAGGGATGGAAGGAGAAAAGATAGGGAGGAGGAAGGAAGGAGGAAGGAGGGAGGGAGGGAAGGAGAGATAGGGAGGAAGGAAGGAGAAAAGATCAGGAGGAGGGAAGGAAGGAGGGAAGGAGGGAGGGAGGGAAAGAGGGAAGATAGGGAGGAGGGAAGGAAAGAGGAAGGAGGAGGGAGGAGGAAGGAGAGATAGGGAGGAAAGTAGAAAAGATAGGGAGGAGCGAAGGAAGGAGGGAAGGAGGGAGGAGGGAAGGAGGAGAGATAGGGAGGAAGGAAGGAGCAAAGATAGGGAGGAGGGAGGAAGGAGGGAAGAAGGAGGAGGAAGGAGGAGAGATAGGAACACAAAGGAACACAAAGCAACACAAAGAAAGAACAAACAACAGCAGACCTGCTGGTCCTTACGAGGTTGTTTGTGACAAGCTACACTAACTATCTAATCAAAGGTGGAAAATGAAGGACAGCAAAGGCGAAGGCTCCTCCCCACTCCCCATCCTCCAGCCAAAGCTGGCAGGAAAGGAAAAAGAACCATGCAGCATGGAAAAACTGCATGGAATTTATGTAGGAAAGAGGAAAGAACTACCATTACTGCTACCACTAACCGGGCGATAAAAGCGGACTAGGACACCAGTATTCCAAAGAACTTAACGTTATTACGACAATGAGTAATATCTTAGTTGCTGGTTGGATTCAAAACACTTGTCTGTTCTATTCTTGAAGGCCGTAACTGTTGTACTATCAACGACATCACAGGGTAGAGAGTTCCAAACATTAACAACTCGATTGAAGAAGTGTTTAGCTTCGTGCGACGAGAATCTTTTACCACTTATCTTCAAATTGTGATTTCTTCTTGTTCTATTTGATCGATCAATTGTAAAGTAATCTTCCACATTAATATCACTGAATCCTTTAAACATTTTAAACACTTCTATTAGATCGCCTCGCATTCTTCGTTTTGATAGGCTGAATAAATTTACTTCTTTAAGCCTTTGTTCGTATGATAAATTTCTCAACCTAGGAATCATCTTTGTTACTCTTCGTTGAACCTGTTCCAACTTTTCTATGTCTTTTCTGTAAAAGGGAGACCAAAACTGTACACAGTACTCTAGACGGGGTCGAACAAACGAATTATACAGTTTTAATATTACTTTTTCCGATTTATTATTAAAGACTCGTCCGATGAAGCCAACCAATTTGTTTGCAGTTTTAACTACCTCTGAACAATGCTGACCGGGCTTTAACTCGCTTGATATAGTGATTCCAAGATCCTTTTCTTTACTTACTGCAGAAAGTTGTTGGACATTCATTACGTACCGAGCGCGATTGTTATTTTTTCCGATGTGCAACACTTTACATTTGTCAACGTTAAATTTCATTTGCCACTGATTGGCCTTTTCCCCTCCTCCCTCCTCCCTTATCTTCCCTCCCTCCCTCCTCCCTATCTTCCCTCCTTCCCTCCCTATCTTCCCTCCTTCCCTCCCTCCCTCCTCCCTATCTTCCCTCCTTCCCTTCCTCCCTCCTCCTCGGAGGTTAGAAGGGCCGAAAAGATGTTAAGTGGCGTGCTCATCGTAGAAAGTGACATTTTACGCACAATTGAAAAGATTAAAGTAAGCAAAGCTCCTGGTCCAGACAAAATTACCCCTAGGGTCTTAAAAGAATTCAAACATCAAATTTGTAAACCGCTCTCCATCATATTCAATAAATCTTTAACAGCTGGAAAAGTTCCGTCGGATTGGAAACTTGCAAATGTCACACCAATTTTCAAAAAGGGGGACAAGTCTCATCCAGGAAACTATTGACCAATTAGCCTGACATCGATTGTTTGTAAGTTAATGGAGACTGTCATTCGCGACAATATGGTGAAATTCTTCGAAGAAAATAATATAATAAATAGTTCGCAACATGGCTTCCGTAGTAAACGTTCGTGTTTGACTAGCTTACTTGATTTTTTCACTATATTTTTGAGGTGTTCGATGAAAGCAGATCAGTAGATATCATATATCTGGATTTTCAAAAGGCATTTGATAAGGTCCCCCACCAACGATTGCTCAGCAAACTACTAGCGCACGGTATCTCGGGTAACATTCACAATTGGCTGAGCGGAAACAGAGAGTAGTTATAAACGGTGTTACATCTAACTGGCTCGATGTCAGAAGCGGCGTACCTCAAGGATCAGTGCTTGGCCCCATGCTCTTCTTAATTATTGTTAATGATATCGATGATGGGCTCACTTGCAAAGTATCAAAATAATTTGCTGATGACACAAAAATTGTTAGTAAAGTAACTGCGACACTCGACGAAGAAGCTTTACAATCAGATCTAGATCGACTTGCACGTTGGGCCAATCAATGGCAAATGAAATTTAACGTTGACAAATGTAAAGTGTTGCACATCGGAAAAAATAACAATCGCGTTCGGTACGTAATGAATGGCCAACAACTTTCTGCAGTAAGTAAAGAAAAGGATCTTGGAATCACTATATCAAGCGACGAAAGCCCGGTCAGCATTGTTCAGAGGTAGTTAAAACTGCAAACAAATTGGTTGGCTTCATCGGACGAGTCTTTAATAATAAATCGGAAAAAGTAATATTAAAACTGTTTAATTCGTTGGTTCGTCTAGAGTACTGTGTACAGTTTTGGTCTTCCTACTACAGAAAAGACATAGAAAAGTTGGAACGAGTCCAACGAAGAGTAACAAAGATGAATCCTAGGTTGAGAAATTTATCATATGAACAAAGGCTTAAAGAAGTAAATTTATTCAGCCTATCAAAACGAAGAATGCGAGGCGATCTAATAGAAGGGTTTAATATGTTTAAAGGATTCAGTGATATTAATGCGGAAGATTACTTTACAATTGATCGATCAAATAGAACAAGAAGAAATCACAATTTGAAGATAAGTGGTAAAAGATTCTCGTCGCACGAAGCTAAACACTTCTTCTTCAATCGAGTTGTTAATGTTTGGAACTCTCTACCTTGTGATGTCGTTGATAGTACAACAGTTACGGCCTTCAAGAATAGAATAGACAAGTGTTTTGAATCCAACCAGCAACTAAGATATTACTCATTGTCGTAATAACGTTAAGTTCTTTGGAATACTAGTGTCCTTGTCCGCTTTTATCGCCCGGTTAGTGGTAGCAGTAATGGTAGTTCTTTCCTCTTTCCTACATAAATTCCATGCAGTTTTTCCATGCTGCATGGTTCTTTTTCCTTTCCTGCCAGCTTTGGCTGGAGGGATGGGGTGGGGAGAGCCTTCGCCTTTGCTGTCCTTCATCTTCCACCTTTGATTAGACAGTTAGTGTAGCTTGTCACAAACAACTCGTAAGACCAGCAGGTCAGCTGTTGTTTGTTCTTACTTTGTGCTCCTTGTGAGGGAAGATAGGGAGGAGGGAGGAGGAAGGAGGGAAGATAGGGAGGAGGAGGGAGGGAAGGAGGAAGATAGGGAGGAGGGAGGAGGAAGGAGGGAAGATAGGGAGGAGGAGGGTGGGAAGGAGGAAGATAGGGAGGAGGGAGGGAGGAAGGAGGAAGATAAGGAGGAGGAGGGAGGAAGATAGGAGGAGGGAGGGAGGAAGGAGGAAGATAGGGAGGAGGGAGGGAGGAAGGAGGAAGATAGGGAGGAGGGAGGAGGGAAGGAGGGAAGATAGGGAGGAGGGAGGAGGAAGGAGGGAAGATAGGAGGAGGAGGGAGGAAGGAGGAAGATAGGGAGGAGGGAGGAGGAAGGAGGGAAGATAGGGAGGAGGAGGGAGGGAAGGAGGAAGATAGGGAGGAGGAGGGAGGAGGGAAGGAGGGGGAGATAGGGAGGGAGGGAGGGAAGGAAGGAAGATAGGGAGGAGGAGGGAGGGAAGGAGGGAAGGAGGGAGGAGGAGGAGGAAGGAGGGAAGAGGAGGAGGAGGGAGGGAAGGAGGGAAGATAGGGAGGAGGAGGAGGAGGAAGGGAGAAGATAGGGAGGAGAGAGGAGGAGGGAAGGAAAGATAGGAAACATGGAAACGCAGGCAACAGAAAGCCTATTGGCTCATTACGAGGTTGCCTGCTTTGGTGATTTAATCTGCTCGACAGCCTGGGGCCTGGGGAGCAGATGAAAGCACCTCGACATTGAGGAGCAGATGAAAGCGCCTCGATATTGAGGAGCAGATGAAAGCAACTCAATATTCAGTTTACTCCCGACGCAGCGAAGTGACGGTCGATTCTATATTTGAAGGAGTTGATAGTATTCGCATTTACTACTTCTGAAGGAAGATTGTTCCAGTGACGGATGACTCGGTTTGAAAAGAAACTCCTTCCGATGTCTGTGTTACATCGACTAGACTGAATGGGTAAACCGTTATTTCTAGTTCTTAGGTTGGTTTGCAATTCAAAGAAATTGGAGTAATCGACGTTATTGAACTTTTCAGTTACTTGAAGACTTGAATCGTATCCCCTCGTAGGCGTCTTTTTTCTCCAGTGAAAAGTGATTGAGTCGCTTGAGTCGTTCCTCGTACGGTTGAGCCCTTAAGGTTGGTATCATTTTCGTGGCGCGTCGTTGAATCCTTTCCAGTAAATCAATGTCCTTTCTGTAATTAGGAGACCAGAACTGTACTGCATACTCGAGGTGCGGTCTTACCATGGAATTATACAAGGATAGCATCACGTCTGGCGTTTTACACTCGAAGTTCCTCGCTATGAACCCGAGCATAGTGTTGGCTTTGTTGTATGCTTTTTTACAGTGATTCGCGTGTTTCAGGTCACTGCTGATAGTGACTCCAAGATCCTTTTCCTCCTGCATCGCTTGCAGAGGTCTCCCATTCATGATGTATGTGTGGTTACTATTTCTGGACCCAATGTGCATGACTTTGCATTTGTCAACATTAAAGGACATTTGCCATTTTTCCGACCATTCGATAATGTGATTGAGGTCTTTCTGAATGATTTCGCAGTCGGTCTTTGTGAGGGCCTTTCCCCCCACCTTAGTGTCATCAGCAAATTTCGATATTGTGGATTTCAGTCCTGATTCGAGGTCGTTGATATATATGATGAAGAGAATGGGTCCCAGCACTGACCCTTGAGGCACTCCACTAGTGACTGGAAGCCAATCGGAAGGCTGTCCGTTGAGTAGTACTCGTTGTTTTCTGTCGGTGAGCCAATCTCTTATCCACGCGATCAGATTGGCTCCAATGCCCGCCGAGTGCAGTTTCTTAAGGAGTCGCTCGTGCGGTACCTTGTCGAAGGCTTTCTGAAAGTCCAGGTATATAACATCACTGGGGATGTGGGCATCCCAGTTCTTATATATACCTTGGAAGAAGTCTAATAAATTCGTTAGGCAGGAGCGCTTGTTTCTGAAGCCATGCTGGGTGTCGGAGATTACATTATTGACCTTCTAGAGAACTTAACAAGTTTGTCTAATAATCTTTTTGAGTATTTCCTGCACTGATATCAAACTTATGGGCGTATGTAGTTTAATACAACGCTTTGTCTCCTTTTTGAAAATTGGTGTTACGTTCCTTATCTTCAGTCTTCAGGACCTTTTCAATTGAACAGACTGGTTGAATATGTTGGTAATTGGCTAAAGTAACATTGTTTAAGCTCTTTTAATAACCGCGAGGACAAACCGTCAGGTCCTGTTGACTTGTTCGTGTCGAGTTTATCAATCTCTTCCTTCTTGGTCGCATGTGGAATTAATTTTCAGGGAGCGTGATTCCCTCTGAAGGTCCAGGGTTCTCGGGCATAGTTCGATGTTCTCGACTGTGAATACGGATGCGAAGTTACTATTGAGTTACAGCCGTCTGTTTACTGTCGTTGCAGCTCCAGTCTCGTCATATCAGGGGACCAATATTGGTTACTTTCTTTTTCGATCTGATGTATGTGAAAATTTTTGAGTTGTCTTGATATTTACGCGCTATTTGTTTTTCATGGTGCGTTTACTACTCCGAATAAAGATTGCGACAAGCTCTAAAGGCTGTTGTGGTACTAGTACGAGCTTCAGCCGTGTCATTCTCTTTCATTAGGTTATAATTCCTTTTTTTAAGTTTACCGCCCTTTTATTTCTCTGGTCATCCGGTGGATCTAGCACCATTTACTCGCCTGGGTTCGTCGGCACTGTAACCTTTTCTACTCCCAAAAGCTTATCTTGAAGTTGTTCCCCGTTGTCGATTGTATATTGTCAGTTAAGTGAAAGTTGGTCCCAGGTCGCAGAGGGAAGCAGCTCTGGGCTAGGATTGAAATTTGCTTTTTGTAGTCTGGAAGTATCACTGACGGATTGTCTACGAGTTTGTGACTTATGTTGACATTAGAACGGATTAAGTGGTGATCACTTCGTTAATTTTTCTAACTTCACAGTCACCCAATGAGGTCGAGATCAACACTAATACCAGATCAGCAGATTGTTTTCTCTTGTTGGTTGAGTTACAACCAGTGAGACAATCCTCAACCATTCTATAAAGCTATATTACCCTCTTGATCTCAGTCAATTGTCCCCAGTCAATGTTAGAACAGTCAGGAGTCTGATGTTAACATTTACTTTATTGTTAAAATTGAAAGCTCTTCGGCACAGAGCGATGTCATCGGCTGCTTGTTGTTTTGGAGGGCCTGTATGCAGTCATAGGTGTTAGTTCTTATTATTCGCAGTTATTTCCACATAGACGGAGTCGTAATTCTCTGCATCATGTTTGTCTATTTTTATGGCAGGGCAATACTTTTTACGTAACAAATTCTCCTCCTCCTTTCTTGTGCATTCGATTTTTGAAGCTTTCGTACCCGGGAAATAGCAGTTCAGATACTAGATGTGCAGAAGTTGGCCCAGAAGTCTCTGTGATGGCTACCACATCTGGTTTCTCGTTCTGTCTCCTTAATTTCGTCCTTTTGGTAATAGACTGCGTGCATTTATTACTAAAATAAATGCGTGACTGCTGGTTTAGCCGCGTCGTGTTGAATATGAGTTCGCTTGTCCCAGAGCGTCGTTGATTTTAGTTTCGCAAGCCACATCGACGCTTTACGGTTCGGTTGATCAAAGTTGCATGCCCTCGCCTCAGTTTTGAATAACTTTCGGCTTTCAGCTGCATCGTTCAGGGCAGCTGCAACCGCGCCGAACCGGCCTCGGTCCGTGATCCGTCCTCCAAAACCATTCTGGGCGCTGGTTGAAGTGATGCCATGCGTTCGTGAACCTACGCCTTCATCGTTACATAACTGCTTAGACTGAGTATTGACGCCGGCCGCTTTTACTGTTGTTGTATCCGGCGAACGTGACTCTCGGTAAATTCCAGGGAACGATGATGAGGGACTTGGTCTTGTATTTCCGAATGACTTGACGGTATTTTGCTAACAGGTCCTGAATTGCGGAGGTTGACTGAGTCGTTGGTTCCGCGCTGGATCAGATACACTATGTCGTCCTTCGCATTCTGAAACACATCGACAGCGCTGATTCAATATCGTCAGTTTGGCTCGGGGATACAAAACGCTGCCATTGGCTCTAGTTGCCCACCAGAAACAGCGTCTGGTTCAAGTGACAGCTGGTAGAATGGTCTTATGATTTCTTCTGGGAAAGGGCGCGAGAGGTACAAGCAGGAGCGCAGGCTAAAATTGGGTTTGGAAGTGGTGGTGAGCAGAGTAGTAGTGGGTGGTTGGGAAAGGGGTGGAGGTGAGGTGTGGATGGAGGGAGATGTGGTATCAGAAGTGGAGGAGGAGGCGGAGGTTGAGTTCGTGTTGGAGGTGGAAGTGGAGGATGGAGTGGTGATGAGGATGGGGGGGAGGAGTCAAGGGTGAGGAGAGAAGGAGAGCGGGAGAAAGGGGTGGTACACTGTGGATGGGTGGATGGGAGTGAGAGGAGGTGGATGGAGTGAGAAGGAATGGTAGGGTGGCAGCAGGATCAGGCGTTGCAGAGGTGGGGTGGTTGAGGCAGAGGCAGAGGAGATCGTGTTGGAGGTGGAAGGGGAGAAAGATGGAGTGGTGATAAGGGATAGGGAGAGTCAAGGGTGGTGGAGGGAGAAGAGAGAGTGGGAGTGGATGAGTAGCAAAGGGGAGGTGGATGGGGCGGAAGGAATATGTGGGATGGAGGCGGGTTCAGGCGAGAGCCAGAGAGGAGGTATGTGGTGGGTCAGAGACAATCAGAATATGAGTTTGAGGAGGAGGAAGCTGGAGTAGAGGCAGAAGAAAGAAGAAAGAAGAAAGGAATGAGGTAGGGAGTTGAGGAAGAGCCATCATGGTGTCCCAAAATCAACACATTGGGCGTTGTAGATCCTCGTTGGTTGTTTGTAGTGCCTGAATACGTAAGTCTAAGACACAGGTACCACCACATCAGTCCCTTTGGATTTTAGTAATGAATCATATATTCTTTTGAACAATTACAGCAATTGAAATAGTTGGACAATTGCTAACTTTTTTAATTTTTTTATTTACTGTTGCAAGAACGATATAATTGTGTGCTACAGTTAAGATGAATTTTACAGCATCCGCGTGGACTAAGGTCAACACACTAGGAAGAGGCGGCACAAATCGGTCAGTCACACTTGGAGAGTTTGAGGTGTGTCTGTGAGGCCCACACGTGTTTCCTCAGGTTAAAATTCTCTGGGGATTAAGCTTTCACTCCTTGCCCACCAAAACAGGTGTGCTGGTATGCAGGTCAAGCTTTGGCACGCTACATTAGTGACAGATTTTTCTGCAGTTAGTTGAGCACAAAGCTCACTGTCTTCTTTGGGTGCTGTGTTGGGTCGTGTGGTTGTAATCCTACTGAGGAAGACAGAAATAAAAAGTCGATATAACAACCGCTCAGCTCAGCGGGAGATCACTCTCACTGTAAGGTAATCCTCACTGCCCCAAACACTGGTTAGACCGCGTCACAGCACTGGGTTAGACGTTAGTGAGTAAGTTGGTGGTGCTAAAATCAGAAAAAGTAAACAAACACAGTTGTCGTTCGATTTCTGAGAGAGCTCTTAGTAACAGTTGAGGAGAAGTGCAAAACGTGGATGAACGGATTTCAAAAGTTTGAGCGTTAAAATGGCAACACACAGAATCGATTCACACACAAAATAACAAGTGTCGTTTCACCAGACGAGGTGAAAAAGCAAGTTGGAGTTTTGATGCCGCAGCAACAAAGGTCAACGTCTGTCCCCTTGAGGAGGGAAGGAGGGAAGATAAAGGGAGGGAGGGAGGAGGGAAGGAAGGAGAAGATAGGAGGAGGGAGGAAGAAAGGGAAGATATAGGGAGGAGGAGGGGAGGGAAGAGGAGAATGGGAGGAGGGGAGGGAAGGAGGAGAATGGGAGGAGGAGGAGGAAGGGGAGGAAGACATGGGGAGGAAGGAGGGAGGGAAGGAAGATGGGAGGAGGCAGGGGAAGGAAGGAGGGAGAAGAAGATAGGGAGAGGAGGGAGGGAGAGGAAGGAGTGAAGATATGGAGAGGGAGGGAGGGGGAGGGAGGAGAAAGATAAAGGAGAGGGAAGGAGGAGAGACCGAGGAGGGAGGGAGGGAGAGGAGACAGGGAGGAGGAGGAGGAGAGAAGACCAGGGAGGTAGGGAAGGAAGGAGGAGAAAATGGGAGGAGGGAGGGAGGGAAAAGAGAATTGTGAAGATAAGGAGGAGGAGGAGGAGGAGGAAGACAAGGGAGGAGGAGGGATGGAAGGAGGGAGAAGATAGGGGAGGAGGAAGCAAGGGAAGGAAGGAAAGGAAGATGGGGAGGAGGGAGAGGGAGGGAAGAGGTGAAAGATAGGAGGGAGGGAGGGGAGGGAGGGAGGAGGGGAAGATAGGGAGGGGAGGGGAAGGAGGGAAGATATAGGGAGGAGGAGGGAGGGAAGGAGGAGGAACAGGGGAGGAGGAGAGAGAGGGAAGGAGGGAAGATAAGGAGGAGGGAGGGGGAGGGAAGAGGAGGAGATAGGGAGGAGGCAGGGAAGGAAGAGGGAAGATAGGGAGGAGGGAGGGGAGAGAAGGAGGGAAGATAGGAGGAGGGAAGGAGGAGGAGGGGAAGATACACAAGGCGGGAGGGAGAGGAAGGAGGGAAGATAGGGAGGAGGAGAGAGGGAAGGGGAGGGAAGATAGGGAGGGAGGAGGAGGGAGGGAAAGGAGAGAATGGGGAGGAGGGGGAGGGAGGAAGGAAGGAGGGGGAGAAAGATAGGGAGGAGGAGGGGAGGGAGGGAGGGAAGATGGGAGGAGGGAGGGAGGGAAGGAGGAAGATAGGGAGGAGGGAGGGGAAGGAGGGAAGATGGGGAGGAGGGGAGGGAAGGGGGAAGAGGGAGAGGGAAGATAAGGGAGGAGGGGGGAAGGGAGGAAGGGAGAGGGGAAGACAGGGAGGGAGGGAGGGGAGGGAGGGAGGGGAAGGAGGGAAGATAAAGGAGGAGGGAGGGAGGAGGGAGAAGATAGGAAGGAGGAAGGAGGAAAGATAAAGGAGGGGCGGGGAAGGAGGGAAGATAGGGAGGGAGGGAGGGAGGAAGAGGTGAAGATAGGGGAGGAGGGAGGGAGGGGAGGGAGGGAGGAAGATGGGAGGAGGGAAGGAGGGATGATGAAAGGGAGGAGGAGGGAGGAAGGAGGAGAGACAGGAGGAGGGAGGGGGAGGGAAGGAGGGGGAAGATGATAGGGAGGGAGGGAGGGGGGAGGGGAAGGGAGGAAAATGGGGAGAGGAGGGAGGGAAGAAGGAGGAGGGAAGACAGAGGGAGGAGGAGGGAGGGAGGGAGGAAGGAGGGAAGATAGGGAGGGAGGGGAGGGAGGGAAGGAGGAAGATAAAGGGAGGAGGGAGGGAGGAAGGAGGAAAGATAGGAGGAGGGAGGGAGGAAGGAGGAAGATAGGGAGGAGGAGGGAGGGAGGAAGAAGGAAGGAAGATAGGGAGGGAGGGAGGGAGGGAAGGAGGGAAGATAGGGAGGGAGGAGGGAGGGAAGGAGGGGGAAGATAGGGAAGAAGGAGGGAGAGAGATAGGGAGGAGGGAGGGAGGGGGGAAGGAGGGGAAGAATGGGGAGGAGGGAGGGGGAGGGGGAGGGAAGGGAGGGAAGATAGGGAGGGAGGGAGGGGGAGGGAAAAAAGGAGGGGCAGGAGGGGAAGATAGGGGAGGGAGGGGAGGGAGGAGGGAAGGAGGGGAGAGGGCAAAGGGAGGAGGGAGGGAGGGAAGGGGAGGGAGAAGGGAGGGCAAAGGGAGAGAAGGGAGGGAGGAGACAGTGAGGGAGGGGGAGGGAGGGAGGGAAGGAGGAGGAGGAACAGGGGAGGAGGGAGGGAGGAAGGAGGAAGACAGGGGAGGGGGAGGGAGGGGAGGGAAGGAGGGAGAGAAAGATAGGGAAGGAGGGAGGGAGGGAAGGAGAGGAGAAGATAGGGAGAGAGGGAGGGAAAGGGAGGGAAGATAGGGAGGAGGGAGAGGGAGGGAAGGAGGAAGATAGGAGGAGGGAGGGAGGGGAAGGAGGAAGAGGGAGGGAAGATAGGGAGGAGGGGAGGGAGGGAAGGAGGAGGGGGAGAAGATAGGAAGGGAAGGGAGAGGGAGGGAAGAGGAGGGAAGAAGATAGGGAGGAGGAGGGGGAGGGGAAGGAGGAAGATGGGGAGGGAGAGGGAGGGGGAGGGAAGGAGGGGGAAGATAGGGAGGAGGGGAGGGGAGGAAGGAGGGAGAAGATATAAACAAAGGGAGGGGAGGGAGGGAGAGGCAGGAAGGGAGAAGATAGGGAAGGAGGAAGGAGAGAGGAGGAATAGGGAGGGGAGGAGGGGGAGGGAAGAAAGAAGGGGGGAGAAGATAAAAGGGAGGAGGGAGGGAAGAAAGAGGAGGGAAGATAGGGAGGGAAGGGAGGAGGAAGGAGGGGAAGATAGGGAGGAGGGAGGGAGGGAAGGAGGGGAAGATCACGGAAAAAGGAGGAGAGGGGAGGGGAGGGAGAAGACAGGGGAGGGAGGAGGGAGGGAGGAAGGAGGGAAGACAGGGAGGGAGGAGGGGAGGAAAGGAGGGGAAAGGTCCTGGGGAGGAGGGGAGGGAGGGAAGGAGGGAAGATAGGGAAGGGGGAGGGAGGAGGGAGGAAGATAGGGGAGGGAGGGAGGGAGGGAAGGAGGGGAAGATAAGGGAGGGAGGAGGGAGGGGAAGGAGGAAGAGAAGGAGGGAGAAGATAGGGAGGAGGGAGGGGAGGAAGGAAGGAGGAAGATAGGGAGGAGGAGGGAGGAAAGGAGAAGGGGAGGAGGGAGGGAGGGAAGGAGGGAGAAAGATAAAGGGAGGGAGGGAGAGGGAGGGAAAGAGGAGGGAGAAGATAGGGAGGGGGGGAGGGGGAGGGAAGGAGGGAAAGATAGGGGGAGGGAGGAAGAGGGAAGATAGGGGAGGAGGGAAGGGGAGGGAGAGAAGAGGAAGATAGGGAGGAGGAGGGAGAGAAGGAGGAAAGATAGGGAGGAGGAGGGAGGGAAAGGAGAGAGGGGAAGATGGGGAGGGAGGAAGGGAGGGAAGGAGGGAAGATAGGAAGGAGGAGGGAGGGGAAGGAGGGAAGATAGGGAGGAGGGAGGGAAGGAGGGAAACATGAAACGACAGCAAATGCAGGCAACGAGCCTATTGGCTCATTACAGAGAGTCGCCAGCAGGTGATTTAATCTGCTCGACCGCCAATAGTGGGGCTTGGTGAGCAGATGAAAGCCTCGATGTTGAGGCAGATGGAGGCCTCGTTCAGTTTACTCCTGACTACTTGTGAAGACAGACGGTCAGTTCTGCTGCTGAGAGTTGAGTGGGTATTCTGTTTACTACTTCTGAGGGAAGATTGTTCCAGTGGCGGATGATTCGGTTTGAAAAGAGTGTCTGTGTTACATCGACTCGACTGAATGGGTGACCGTTATTTCTAGTTCTTGAGTTGGTTTGCAGTTCAAAAGATGGGTAATCGTGAACTTTTTAGATACTTGAAGACTTGAATCCTTATCCCCTCGTGAGCGTCTTTTTCTCAATGTAAAGAGATTGAGTCGGCAGGTCGTTCCTCGTAAGATTGAGCCCTGAACGGAGGAAGGAGAAGATGGGGAAGGGATGGAGGGGAGGGAGGAGGGAGAGATGGGAGAGGAGAGAGGGAGGAAGAGGAGGGAGGAATGGGGAGGAGGGAGGGAGGAAGGAGAGGAAGATAGGGAGAGGGGAGGGAGGGAGGAGAGATAGGGAGGAGGGGGAGGAGGGAAGGAGGGAAAGATGAGGGAGGAGGAGGGGGAGGGAAGGAGAATGGGGAGGAGGGAGGGGGAGGGAGGGAGGGAGCAGATGGGGAAGGAGGAGGGAGGGAAGGAGGGAAGATAGGGAGAGGAGGGAGGGAGGGAGGGGAGGGAGGAAGGGAGGGGGAATAGGGAGGGGAGGGAGAGAGGGAGGGGAAGGAAGGAGGGAAGATAGGGAGGAGGAGGGAGGAGGAGGAAAGGGAAGATAGGGAGGAGGGAGGGAGGGGAAGAAGGGAGGGAAGATAGGGAGGGAGGGAGGAGGAGGGAGGGAGGGAGAAAGATAGGGGAGGAGGGAGGGAGGGGGGAAGAGGGGGAAGAATAGGGAGAGGAGGAGGAGGGAGGAAGATGGGGGGAGGAAGGAGGAGGGAGGGAGGGAGGGAGGGAGGGAAGAGAGAAGATAGGCCGGAGGAGGGAGGGAGGGAAGGGAGGGGAGAGATAGGGAGGAGGGAGGGAGGGAGGGAGGAGGGAGGGAGATAGGAGGGAGGAGGGAGGGAGGGGAGGGAAGATAAAGGGAGGAGGGGGGGAGGGAGGGAAGGAGGGAGGAATAGGGAGGGAAGGGGAGGGAAGGGGAGGAAGGGAATGGGGAGGGGAGGAGGGAGGGAGGGAAGGAGGGGAAGATGCTAGGGAGGGAGGGAGGGGAAGGAGAGATGGGGAGGGAGGAGAGGAAAGAGGGGAAGGAGGGAAGATAGGGGGAGGAGAGGGGAAGGAGGAGAAGATAGGGAGGAAGGGAGGGAGGAGGGAGGAGGAAGATAGGGAGGGAGGGGAGGGGGAAGGGAAGGAGGGAAGATAGGGAGGAGGGAGGGGAGGAAGGAGGGGAAGATCTCAGGGGAGGAGGAGAGAGAGAGGGAGAGGAAAGGGAGGATAGGGAGGGAGGAGGGAGGAGGAGGGAGAGAAAGAGGAAAGATAAAGGGAGAGAGGGGAGAGGAGGGGAAGGAGGGAGAAGGAATGGGGAGGGAGGGAGAGGAGGAGAGGAAGGAGGGGAAGATGGCAGGGAGGGAGGGGAGGGAGGGAAGGAGGGCCAAGAGGAGGGAGGGGGAGGAGGGAGGGGAGAAGGTAGGGAGGGAGGGGAGGGAGGCCGGGAAGATAGGGAGGGACGGAGGGAGGGAAGGGAGGGAAAGTTAAGGGAGAGAGGGAGGGGAGGGAAGGGAGGGAAGATGGGGAGGGAGGGGAGGGGGAGGGGAAGGGAAGGAGGGAAGATAGGAGGAGGGAGGGAGGAGGAAGGAGGGGGGAAGAGGGAGGAGGGAGGGAGGGAAGGAGGAAGAGGGAAAGATAGGGAGGAGAAGGAGGAAGGGAGGGAAGAGGGAGGGGAGGGAAGGAAGGGAGAGAGGGGAGGGAAGGAGGGAAGATAGGGAGGAGGAGGGAGGAGGAAGGAGGGGAAGATAGGGAGGAGGGAGGGAGGAAGGAGGGGGAAGGGAGGGGAGGAGGGAAGGGAGGGAGGAGGAAGATAAAGGAGGAAGGGAGGGGGGAGGAAGGAGGAGGAAAGATATAGGGAGGGAGGGAGGGAGGGAAGGAGGGAGAAGATAGGGAGGAGGGGAGGGGAGGAAGGAGGGAAGATAGGGAGGAGGGAGGAAAAGGAGGAAGGAGGGAAGGAGAAGGGAGGGAGGAGGGAAGGAGGAAGATAGGGAGGAGGGAGGGAAGGAGGGAAGATAGGGAGGAAGGGAGGGAGGGAAGGAGGAAGATAAGGGAGGAGGGAGGGGGGAGGAAAGGAGGGAAGGAAGATGGGGAGGGGAAGGGAAGGGGAGGGAAGGAGGAAGATAGGGAGGAGGAGAGGAGGGAGGAAGGAAGGGAAAGATAGGGAGAGGGAGGGAGGGAAGGGAAGGTAGGGAGGAGAGGAGGGAGGGAAGGGAAGGAAGATAGGGAGGAGGGAGGGAGGGGAAGGAGGGAAGGAGGAGGAGGAGGGAGGGAAGGAGGAAGGAGGGGAGGGAGGGAAGAGGAATAGGGAGGGAGGGAGGGAGGAAGGAGGAAGATAGGAGGAGGGAGGGAGGGGAGAAGGAGGGAAGATAGGGGAGGAGGGAGGGGAGGGAAGAGGAGGGAAGATAGGGAGGGAGGGAGGGAGGGAAGGAGGGAAAGATAGGGAGGAGGAGGGGAGGAAGGGGAGGAGAAATGAGGAGGAGAGGGAGGGGGAGGGAAGGAGGAAGATGGAGGGAGGGAGGGGAAGGAAGAGGGAGGGGGAAGATGGGGAGGGGAGGAGGGAGGGAAGGAGGGGGAGAAGATAGGGAGGGAGGGGAGGGAGGGAAGGAGGGGAAGAAGATAGGGAGGGAGGGAGGAGGGGAAGGAGGAGGGAAGATAGGGAAGGAGGGAGGGGGAGGGAAGGAGGGAAAGATGGGGAGGAGGGGAGGGGAGGGAAGGAGGGAAGGAGGGAGGGAGGAGGGAGGGAGGGGGAGGGGAAGGGAGGAAGGGAGGGAGGGAGAATGGAAAGGAGGCGTGAGAGAGGAAGGGAGGAGGAGGAGGGGAAGGAGGGAGGGAGGGGAGGGAGGAGGAAGGAGGGAAGATAGGGAGGAGGGGAGATGGGGAGGAGGGAAGGAGGGAAGATAGGGAGGAGGGAGATGGGAGAGAGGGGAAGGAAGGAGGGGAAGGAGGGAGGGAGGGGAGGGGGAGGGAAGGAGGGAGGAGGAGGGATGTGGGAGGAGGAAGGAGGGAAGATGGGGAGGAGGAGGGAGGGGGGAAGGAGGAAAGGAGGGAGGAGGGAGGAAGGGAGGGGAAGGAGGGAGGAGGAGGGAGGGAGGGAGGGGGGCGGGAAGGAGGAAGGAGGAGAGGAGGAAGGGAGGGAAGATAGGGAGGAGGAGGGAGGAAGGGAGGAAGATAGGGAGAGACTGGGGAGGAGGAGTGTAATTTCTACCTAATATCTTACTATCTTTTTCTTTATTTATTATTATTTTTTGTATGTTTTTTTTGTTGAATGGTAACACTCTCTCTCTCTCTCTCTCTCTCTCTCTCTCTCTCTTCTCTCCTTCGTGACGGTCCGTCGTCGTCATGGTGGTAATGGTCACGCATTCCTTCCGCAGTGCCCGCATTGCCGCCGCAGCGTGGCCTATGGCCGCCTCCTGGCGCGTCGAGCAGGCGAAGGTAGCGATCGGCGACAACCACGTGGGAACCGCCCACGGCCGTACTGCGCGCCTTCGCGGCAGCTTCTTAACGCCAACAACCATCTGTACTGGCGACGACGAGGAGCACATCTACGACAGTTCCCTGACTCCCTAATCCACCACAGGAGATCCCTGGGCCTCAATCTACGAGGAGATTCCTGGGCCTCCAATCTACGAGAATATCCCGAGCATCCACGCAGCCACGAGGCCCAGAAAACTTAAGACTCTGATGATAGATGCCCTCACCCTGAGGCGAGCACCCCCAGGCACAATTCCATCAGGGCATCCACACCCAGCCACGAGGCCGAATACTTAGGACCTCAGTGATCTTTGCTCACCTCACCCCGAGGCGAGCCCCCCAGGCACACCTCCCTCAGGGATCACAGAGGGGCTGAGGGCGTGCAGAGACCTCTCTGGACTTGCACAGGGACACGGCTGCTGCCACCCAGGCCAGCACGCCACACAGGGGTAAGCACTGCAGGATGAGGGCAACCAGGGCGGCAGCACCGTGCCCTCCAGACGAGCAGGGGGCAGCACCGTGCCTCCAGACAGAGCAGGGACGGCACCGTGCCACCCTGCAGACGAGCAGGGACAGCACCGTGCCCTCAGCAGACAAAGGCAAGGGGGCCTGCCGTGCCCTCCAGACAGAGCAGGGACAACACCGTGCCCTCAGACAAGCAGGGGACAACACCGTGCCCTCCAGACGAGCAGGGGACAGCACCGTGCCCTCCAGACAAGTGAGGGGCAACACCGTGCCCTCAGGACGAACAGGGGACAGCACCGTGCCCTCCAGACAAGCAGAGGGCAGCACCGCCTCCATGACGAGGACGTGCCCTCCACAGGCAGGAGACAGCACCGTGCCCACCCAGACAAGCAGGGACAGCACCGTGATGCCCTCCAGACGAGCAGGGGCAGCACCGTGCCTCCAGACAAGCAGGACAGCACTGTGCCCACTCCAGACGAGCAGGGGACAGCACTGTGCCCCCTCCAGCAGACAAGCAGGGAGCAGCACCGTGCCCTCCCAGACAGGCTGGGGACAGCACCGTGCCCTCCAGACGATGCAAGGGACAGCACCGTGCCCCTCCAGACGAGCAGGGGACAGCACCGTGCCCCTCCAGACAAGCAGGGGACAGCACCGTGCCCTCCCAGATTTGAGCAAGGGACAGCACCGTGCCCTCCAGGACAAGGCAAGAGGCAGCACCGTGCCCTCCAGACAAGAGCAGGGAAGTTGAACAGCACCGATGCCTCCAGACAAACAGGGAGACCAACACCATGCCCTCCAGACAAGCAGGAGGCAGCACCATGCGCCCTCAGACAAGCAGAGGAAGGCAGCACAAGTGTGCCTCAGACAGGCAGGAAGACCGTGACCTCCAGAACAAACAGGGGCAGCACCGTGCCCTCCAGACAGAAACAGGGGGCGGCACCTTCGTGCCTCCAGACAAGCAAGGGGCAGCACCGTGCTCCAAGACATGAAACGAAGGAACGGCACCGTGCCCTCCCAGTTTCAAAACGAGGAGACAGCACCGTGCCCTCCCAGCGGACAAAGCAGGGGCACAAATGCCCTCCAGACAAGCAGCAGGGGACAGCACCGTGCCCCTCCAGACAAGCAGGGGGGGACAGCACCGTGCCTCATCACAAAATGCAAACCCAGGGGAGACAGCACCTGTGCCTCAAGAGACAAGCAGGAGGCAGCACCGGTGCCCTCCAGATTACAGCTGGGAGACAGCACCGTGCCCTCAATGCAAGCCAGGGGGCAGCACCGTGCCCTCAAGACAAACCGAGGGGCAGCACCATTGCCCTCCAGCAGACAACAGCAGGGGGCAGCACCGTGCCCTCCAGGACAAACAGGGGGACAGCACCGTGCCCTCAAGTACAAGCAAGAGGCAGCACCGTGCCCTCAAGACAAGCAGGGGCAGTACCATTGCGCCTCCAGACAATCAAGGGGGCAGCACTGTGCCTCAATACAAGCAGGGGGCAGCACTCACCGTGCCACTCAAGACAAGCAGGGGCAGCACACTGTGCCCTCCCGAGACAAGCAGCTAGGGGCAGCACCGTGCCATCAAGACAAGCAGGGGGCGGCACCAGCCCTCCAGACAAGCAGGTGGCAGCACCGTGCCCTCCAGACAAGCAGGGGGCTGGCACCGTGCCCCTCCAGGACAAGCAGGGGCAGCACCGTGCCCTCTCCAGACAGAGGCAGGGGGGTGGCCACCGTGCCCTCAAATACAAACGAGGGCGCAGCACCGTGCCCCTCAAAGACAAGCAGGGGTGCAACACCGTGCCCTCCAGACAAGCAGGGCAGCACCATTGCCCCTCAAGACAAGCAGGAGACAGCACCGTGCCCTCCAGGACAAACAGGGGAGCAGCACCGTGCCCTCAAGACAAACAGGGCCTGACACCGGCGTTGCCCTCCAGACAAGCAAGGGACAGCACTTCGCCCTCTGAATAAACCAGGGCAGCACCAGTGCCCCTCCAGACACAAGCAGGGGCAGCACCGTTGCCTCTCAAGACAAGCAGGGGACAGCACCATTTTCAGCTATAAACAGGAGACCTTTCGTGCCTCAATGACAAACGAGGGGGCCAGCACCCGTACCCCTCAAGGACAAGCAGCGAGGGGCAGCACCATGTGCCCTCCAGACAAGCTAGGGGCAGCACCATTGCCCTCCAGACAAACAGGGAGACAGCACCGTGCCCTCAAGACTCTGGCAGGGCAGCACCGTGCTGTCCTCCAGACAAGCAGGGGCTTTCACCGTGCCCTCAATACAAGCAGGACAGCACCGTGCCCTCACACAAGTAGAGGGGCACTGTCCCTCAGAACAGAGCAGGGGCACCGTGCCCCTCCAGACAAGCAAGGGGCAGCACTGTGCCCTCAAAACAAGCAGGGCAGCACCGTGCCCTCCAGACAAGAGGGCAGCACTGTGCCCTCAAGACAAGCAGGGGCAGCACCGTGTCACACACACACACACACACACACACACACACACACACACACACACACAGTACATTTTCCTGGACTGTAATTTTCCAAACAGCTCCAATCACTAATTCACATTTTATTCTTTTGTTTCTTTGTTTGTTTGTTGTTTATAGTGATGGCGCAGAAAGGAGGAGGAAGGAGGAGGAAGAGGAGAAGGAAGAGGAAGGAAAAGAGGAGGAGAAGGAGGAAGAGGAAGAGAAGGGGAAGGAGGAGGAAAGGAGGAGTGACCATGCATTATATTTTTAAGCGAGTTTTGTTGTTTCAATAATTTCTTTTATTTTTTTTAGTTTTTTACTTTACCTTTTCACTTTTTTTGCTTCATATTTGTGCTGCCACTGTTCACTTTCAGCCTGCTGCGTGTTTCCCTCCATGATCATTCCTGCCAAGTGTTCGTCTTCTTAGTGGATCTTTTCTTAATTCAGTCAGCTTTGTTTTTTTGTTGTTTGAGTGCGATGATTTTCTTTTGGCTTACACCGTCCTACGTGTGTCACGATGTTAAAACTTCGACAGCATTGTTCGCCACACACTCCAGTGAGCCTGTTACACGTCTCCTACAGATGTCACGATGTTAAAACTTCACGACAGCATTGTTCGCCACACACTCCAGTGAGCCTGTTACACGTTTCCTACAGATGTCACGATGTTAAAACTTCACGACAGCATTGTTCGCCACACACTCCAGTGAGCCTGTTACACGTTTCCTACAGATGTCACGATGTTAAAATTTCATTATAAATAAATTTGTTATATACTCTAACTTGTATGTTATTTGATTATCCTACTATGTTAAAACTTCGCTGTAAATAAGTTCGCTATACATTCTATCTAGTTCAGCCCTTCCAACCTGGGGAAATTTTATGATTCTAGGGGGGAATTTTAACACGAAGGAAATATAAATTACTGGCAATTAGACGGCGGAAACCATTGGCTTTTTTTTTTTTTACAGCAGACGAGTCAGTTCAAGGCCATAAAAAAGGTCAAAAATGTTAAAAAAAAAACGCTACTCACTGCTCCTAAAAAGTGTTTGAGTGGCCGAAAGAGAGCTCAATTTTGGGAGGAGATGTCCTGATACCCTCCTCTTGAAGAGTTCAAGTCGTAGGCAGAAGGAAATGCAGATGAAGGAAAATTGTTCCAGAGTTTACCAGCGTGAGGGATGAAAAGAGTGGAGATGCTGGTTAACTCTTCTGGTGTAAGAGAATTGGACAGTAAAAAGTGATGAGTTTGAGTAGAAAGTTGTGTGTGGCAAGACCGCGGGAGGGGTGGAGGCATGCAGTTAACAAGTTCAGAAGAGCAGTCAGCATGAAAATATGGATAGAAGATAGAAAGAGAGGCAACATGGCGGCGGAATTTAAGAGGTAGAAGACTATCAGTAAGAGGAGGAGAGCTGATGAGACGAAAAGGCTTAGACTCCACTCTGTCCAGAAGAGCTGTGTGAGTGGAGCCCCGTGCGGGGGAGAAGAACTGGCGGAGACGGTACAGAACTGATTGATTTGTGTTATTAAGTAAATATTGTGTTTGGCTACTATTTATTTACTATATTACTTGCGTTATTAAGCACGTAAATTTCGTGTTTTGGCTACTTTTTCCTCGTCCATGAGCAGGAAATCCAGTTGAAGTTGATGAAGGGAAACGACAGAAAAGGGTTGGGAACCACTGCTTCAGTTAGTCTGTTACATCTTTCCTACATATGTCACTAAGATTAAAACTTCGCTATAATAATGTTCATATACTCTCTAGTTAAGTAGTGTAGTAGTAGTAGTAGTAGTAGTAATGATGAGTGATGATAGTGATAGTATTAGTAGTAGTAATGATAGTAGTAGTAGTAGTAGTAGTAGTAGTAAAGTAGTAGTAGTGATAGTAGTAGTAGTAGTAGTAGTAGTAGTAGTAGTAGTAGTAGTAGTAGTAGTAGTAGTAGTAGTAGTTGTAGTAGTAGAACAGTAGTAGTAGCAACAGTAGTAGTAGTTGTAGTAGAAACATCAGTGGCTAGTGGAAGAAAGACACCTCAGGGCAGCCATTGGAACAGCTGAATACAAAACCGAATATGTGAAAACGGCTGTAAAGCGCTGGGAGTCCGAACTGCAGAGACTGAGCGAGATCGCAAAACAGAACCACAGGCAGCCACCCAGCATTTACGTACGGTGTCAAGCATAAATGGAACTACCTCATGAGGACAGTTCCTGATGTTGCTCCGTTACTAGAACCTCTGGAAGATGCTATCAGAAACACCTTCATACCGGCGATAGCAAATGGGAATGTCCCAGTGACCAGGAGAGAAGATTGCTGGAGTTGCTGCCAAGAATGGGTGGGCTCGGCATCACCAACCCGCAAAATCTGGCTGAGTCTGAATTCAGGAACTCAATCCGAATCACAGCCTCCTTGACCGGATATATTACCAATCAAAATGAAAGGAGAAGACAACCCTCAATATATTAGGTCACTAAGGAATGAAATCTCCAAAAACAGAGAAGGAAAACAGAGACACACTGAGTGACCTAATGAGAGAACTCCCAGAAGACACAAGGAGGAGGACAGATATTGCACAGGAAGTGGGCGCTTCAAACTGGCTAACCCACACTACCTATCAGGGCAAAGGCTTCAACAAACAAAAAGAATTTACTGATGCCCTTGCCCTCAGGTATGGCTGGCCAGTGGATGGGCTCCCAAACATGTGTAACTGTGGCTCACCCTTCAACCAAAATCATGCCAGCCATGACATGCAAGACAGGAGGTTTCGTCTGCATGAGACATGATGAAGTAAGAGACGTAACAGCTCAGATGCTGAAAGAAGTTCGCCACGACGTGACTGTGGAACCCAAGCTGCTCCCTCTGCAAGGCGAACACCTCGCCAGACGCACGCTAATGTTTCGAACAAGCACGAGGATGTTAGCGCCAGAGGGTTTTGGACTCGTGGACAAAGGGCATATTTTGACATAAGGATCTTTGATCCCATGGCCCATATCCACAGAGACCTGACCCTTGATGCAGCCCACAGAAGAAACGAAAAAGAGAAGAACAGAGCACATGAAGAAAGAATACAGAATGTGGACTAGGGCTCCTTCACCCCGGTAGTATTCACGACGGCAGGAGGGATGGGACCAAGGGCGCAGAGCTTCTACGCAAGACTCGCCGAAACACTGGCGGATACGAAACAGCAGCCAAGAAGCAGTGTGGTCGCCTGGATGAGATGCAGGCTGTCCTTCTCCCTCCTGAGGTCAGCCTTGGTCTGCCTGAGAGGAACCAGGTCACCTGCACCCAAAACCTTTGAGGCGACGTTGGTTGATAGTCGTATCAACCACAAGCTCTGTTAGCTTAAAAATAAAATGTTTAGTAAAGTTTGTAATATTAAATAAAGATGGTTGTCGGCCACAGTCATTGGCGGGGTGGGGCTAATGAATTGCTTTGTGAAAGGATATGAGAAAATATACCGCTCACAACGCAACTCTAATAGATGGAGGCCCGTAGTAGTAGTAAAAAAAAAAGTTGTAGTAGTAGTAGTAGTAGTAGTAGTAGTAGTAGTAGTAGTAGTAGTAGTAGTAGTAGTAGTAGTAGTAGTAGTAGTAGTAGTAGTAGTAGTAGTAGTAGTAATCCTCTTTCTTCTCAATTTCTGCAACATTCGCGGTCTTCGTTCTAATTTTCATTCTGTGGAACATCATCTCTCCTCCTCTAAACCTCACCTTCTCTTCCTTACCGAAACACAGGTTTCTGAGGCTACTGACAGCAATCTCTACTCTATTCCCTCCTGCTATCTCTATCCTAAATTTCAATCCAAAGCTGTATGTTTCTACGTGCGCAACGACAACACTGCTCTCGTGCCCTAACATTGACTCTTCGGAATTTTCTACCATCTGGCTAAGACTTCATTGTCATTCTATTACTAAATACATCTGTGCTGTTTATCTCTCACCTAACTCTACCAACTATGTAAAATTCTTTGATTATTTAAATTCTAAAGTGGAGCATTTTGACCTCTCCCTTCGCTGAAATCTCCATCCTAGGAGATTTCAATGTTCACCACCAGCTTTGGCTTTCATCCTCTCTCACTGACCATCCTGGTGAACAAGCCTACGACTTTGCTATCCTCAACGACCTAGAGCAGTTGGTCCAGCACCCTACACGTATTTCCGACCGTCTTGGAGATCGGCCCAACATTCTAGACCCCTTCCTTACCTCAAACCCTTCTGCTTATTCTCTCAAACTGTTCTCTCCGTTGGGCTCCTCCGATCACAATCTTATTTGTGCATCCTGTCCTATCGCTCCTGTACACCCTCTGGACCCACCGAAGAGGCGATGCTTCTGGCATTTTGCTTCAGCTCGGTGGGACGACCTGAGGATGTACTTTTCCGATTTCCCGTGGAATGATTATTGCTTCCAGGATAGAGACGCCTCTGTGTGTGCTCAGCGCATCACAGAGGTGATTGTTTCTGGAATGGAGGCATACATTCCTCGTTCTTTCTCTACTCCTCACGCTAAAATGCCTTGGTTTAATCACACTTGTTCTCGTGCTGTCAATGATAGAGGCAGCTCACAAAAGGTACCAGAGCCTTCAAACTAATGCTAATTATGAACTTTACATTTCTGCCGAAATCGCCAAATCTATTCTCCGACTAACAAAAATTCTTTCATTAATAGAAAATGCCAAAACCTTGTTTTCTCTAACTCTTCCCGTGACTTCTGGCATCTAGCCAAAACATCTCCTCCAACTTCACTTCTTCATCTTTCCTCCACTCCTCAGTCCTGACAGCAACACTGCTGTCTCATCTATCTCTGAGGCTGAGCTCTTCTCTCAAACTTTTCTAAAACTCCACTCTGGACGATTCTGGGCATATTCTCCTACTCATCCCCCTCTGACTCCTTTATGACTGTTATAAAGATTCTTCAAAATGATATTTTCTGTGCCCTCTCTGGCCTCAATCCTCAGAAGGCTTATGGACCTGATGGAGTGCCTCCTATTGTCATAAAAACTGTGCCTCCGTGCTGTCACCCTGCCTGGTCAAACTCTTTCGCCTCTGCTTGTCAACATCTACCTTTCCTTCTTGCTTGAAGTATGCCTTCATACAGCCTGTGCCTAAGAAGGGTGACAGCTCCAATCCCTCAAACTACCGTCCTATAGCTTTACTATCTTGTCTATCTAAAGCTTTTGAATCAATCCTTAACCGGAAGATTCAAAAGCACCTTTCCACTTCTGACCTTCTATCTGATCGCCAGTATGGGTTCCGCAAGGGGCGTTCTACTGGTGATCTCCTAACTCTTAACTGACTCTTGGTCATCCTCTCTTAGCCGTTTCGGTGAGACCTTTGCTATTGCGCTGGACATATCAAAAGCTTTTGATAGGGTCTGGCACAAATCTTTGCTTTCCAAACTACCCTTCTACGGTTTCTATCCTTCTCTCTGTACCTTTATCTCCAGTTTCCTTTCTGACCGTTCTATTTCTGCCGTGGTAGACGGTCACTGTTCTTCCCCTAAATCTATTAACAGTGGTCTCCCACTCTTTTTCTGTTGTTCATTGATGATCTTCTTTCTAAAACGAACTGTCCTATCCGATGATTCCACTCTGCATTACTCAACTTCTTTTAATAGAAGACCCACCCTACAGGAACTTAACGACTCAAGGCTGGAGGCTGCAGAACGCTTAGCCTCAGACCTTACTATTATTTCCGATTGGGGCAAGAAGAACCTGGTGTCCTTCAACGCCTCAAAAACACAGTTTCTCCACCTATCCACTCGACACAATCTTCCAAACAAATATCCCCTATTCTTTGACAACACCCAGCTATCACCTTCCTCAACACTAAACATCCTCGGTCTATCCTTAACTCAAAATCTTAACTGGAAACTTCATATCTCATCTCTTACTAAATCAGCTTCCTCGAGGCGGGGCGTTCTGTACCGTCTCCGCCAGTTCTTCTCCCCTGCACAGTTGCTGTCCATATACAGGGGCCTTGTCCGCCCTCGTATGGAGTATGCATCTCATGTGTGGGGGGGATCCACTCACACAGCTCTTCTGGACAGAATGGAGGCTAAGGCTCTTCGTCTCATCAGCTCTCCTCCTCATACTGATAGTCTTCTACCTCTTGAATTCCGCCGCAATGTTGCCTCTCTTTCTATCTTCTATCGATATTTCCACTGACTGCTCTTCTGAACTTGCTAACTGCATGCCTCCCCCTCCGCAGCCCGCTGCACTCGACTTTCTACTCATGCTCATCCCTATATTGTCCACCTCCTTATGCAAGAGTTAACCAGCATCTTCACTCTTTCATCCCTCACAACCACACAGGTAAATTCTAATCCATCATAAAATAGTTGTCAGGTAGAACGTCTGGTTTACTAAGACATGTCTATTATTATTTTCGTGGTTTATTCAGTTCATTGGAAAGATTGCTGCGAAGGTTACCACGCCTGCTGCTGCTGTGTGTGTGTGTGTGTGTGTGTGTGTGTGTGTGTGTGTGTGTGTGTGTGTGTGTGTGTGTGTGTGTCAGAGAGAGAGAGAGAGAGAGAGAGAGAGAGAGAGAGAGAGAGAGAGAGAGAGAGAGACAGAGGATTTGTGAATATGCTCGCTACTCTCTCTCTATCTCATAAGGAGTGCCACGTCATCTGTCGATTCTTTTTCATAATGATTCTTTGTTATAAGGATTTTCATGGGATTGTTTTTATAAGGATTTTCATAGGACTTTCTCAAAAAGGATGGTCATATGAATTTCTCATAAGGATATCATTGGATTTTTTGCCAAAGGATTTTGAAGGATTCTTTTCCCTAAGAATTTCATAGGATTTTTTTTAAATAAGGATTTTCATAGGTTGCTTTTTCATAAGGCTTCCGTGGGGTATTTTTTCATGAGTATTTTCACAGAATATTTTCTGATAAATTTCATAGGATTTCGTTTTGATAAATATTTCATGATTTTTTCATAAGTTCTTTTTCATAGGATAAAGATTTTCAGATTCTTTTTATAAAGATTTCATGGGATTTTTCATAAAGATTTTCATAGGATTCGAATATTGTTTCTTGGTGACGTAAAGAGAGAAGATACGGAAGATACGTGAAATACAGAAAGAGAGAGAGAGAGAGAGAGAGAGAGAGAGAGAGCATTTTCCTTGTCTCTACTCTTCACTTCAGTGCGTCAAACTAGGATTCTCTCTAGCCAAAGCTGTCTGTATGTTAACCAATGTGTGGCTGAGGAGAAAGTGGAGGAGAAAGCTGTAGACGAGGAGATAATTCAAAAGGAGGAGGAGGAGGAGGAATAGGAAGAAGAGGGAGAACGAGACGAGTAAGAGGAAGGTAAAGAAAAGGAGGTTGTTATGAAGAACTTAAAGGAGGAGGAGGAGGAGGAGGAGGCCAATATTCACGACAAAAAAAAAGACAAACTGTGACAACTCTGATACGTTTAAGAGCTCTCCCTCCCTCCCTCCCTTGGCCATTTCCTTAAGACGAAAATATTGCTGTAGGGAAGAATTCGAGACCAGGCACAGTGACTTAGATATTACGAGATTACTTAGAAGGATGTCAAGTATCAGACTCCCATTACGACTGTCTTCCAAGGCCCGAGAACAGATTAACAGGGTTGCACGAGTGGTCTTCCCGGTGAAGGTGCAGAAGTCAGGTAAAACTATCACCAGGATCACCAAACAGTCCTTTAAACCCCGACTACTTCCACGAGAGGCCAGGATACATTTAGGGATACGGGCCGAAGTCTAGCAGAGTCACTTTACATCTTTTATTTCTATTTCCGTACACCCGCCACACCCCTTTTGTCTAGTGAGGACACGGATGCGGGCGTCGGTACATCTCTAAAGTCTGTATTGCCCGACTCACCAACTATTTCCAGTGGCCAGAAAGAGATCAGTGGAGTTCTAATGAGTGCTTTTCCAGGTTCATGGCATAGAAGAAGGCTCAAACTACTGGAAGGGCCATAAAACTACCCCTGGAAATGCCCCAAACTCCTACGAAAGGCCAACATGTCTTAGATTATGCTCCAAAGTTTTACTCAGCGATGTCCGGAGAGTTTGTAGAGTGGGGGGGCATGACGCGTGAACACCGGGGTAAAAATAGTCGTAGGAAGTCACAGGAAGCGACTGTGGATATTAGGTGACAATAAGGGTGAGAGTCGTCTGTTCTGTGTGTGTGTGCGTGTGTGTGTTTGTGTGTGTGTACAGGAAAAGGAGACGGATTAGAAAAGAAAGAGAAAGAAGGAGAAAAAATGGAAGAAAAGTACCAGTAAATGATGCTTCCAAGAAGTGCGCTGAACAAAAAAAACTATTCCCATTATAGAAAAAACAAAACAAAAAGAAACAGAAAAACAGAAGAAAAAAAAAAGATAAAAGGGCAAGAGTCGTCTGGTGTGTGTGTGTGTGTGTGTGTGTGTGTGTGTGTGTGTGTGTGTGTGTGTGTGTGTGTGTGTGTGTGTGTGTGTGTGTGTGTACAGGAAAAGGAGACAGATTAGAGAACAAAGAGAAAGAAGGAAAAAGAATAAAAGAAAAGTTAAAGTACGTTCCAGTAAATGATGTTTCCAAGAAGTGCGCTAAACAAAAACAAAAAAATCCCATTATAGAAAAAAAAAAGTCAGCTTGATATAGACTCCCCTCTTGTGCTTTTTTTTAATGGAATGAAGATGAGAAAGCGCCAGAACGGAGATTGTGCTGGCTTAAAAATGAACGTGACTTCCTCTTCTTATCTTCCTCGGGGTCGGTTCTCGTCAACTTTGGGTGACATGAACGTAAAGGATCAAATATTGGATCAAATGAACGTAGAGGGTTAAGTGAACGTGTTGCAACTCTCCTTCTTGAGCTCGATTGTAAGAAATATTTGATTATATGAACGTAGACGATCACATGCTGCATCAAACGAACTTTAGGGCCAAAAGAACATGGTCTTGTGTTCGATTCTAGGGAACATTGGCTTATATGAGCTTAAGAGATAGTAGGGGCTCCAGGATATCGCGGAAAAAAAGATTAAACTGGATTGATTAAAGGCTCTGTGTGTGTGTGTATGTGTGTGTGTGTGTGTGTGTGTGTGTGTGTGTGTGTGTGTGTGTGTGTGTGTGTGTGTTTTCAGGGAATGGAGACGGATTAGAGCACAAAAAGAAAAAAAAAGAAAACATAGAAGGAAGAAACAAATGACCATTGTATTATTTAGAAAAGAGTGCAAAAAAAAAAAAATCACCAACCAAAGTGAACTTCATTTAGATTTTAGACTCCCCCCTTGGGATTATTAATTACTCAATATACCACGGAGAGAAGATTACATAGGACTGAGTGAAGGCGGTTGTCGTAATCTCCTTCCCGTGCAGATATGATGAAGCGAATAGTGCTTTCCTCTTTTCTTCGCGCTGAGTCACAGAAAATGGCAGGAAGAAAAAGAAAGAAAATACTTGAAAAATTGCTTGAAACAGTGACTCACAACCTTCTTTGTCGCGTTCCCTTCGCCAGTCACTCCTTCACCTGTGGACCCTTTTTTTTACAGCAAAGGAGACAGTTCAAGGGCATAAAAAAGGAAACAATAATGAAGAAAAAAAAGCCCGCTATTCACTGTTCCTAAAAAGAGTTGAGGAACGAAGCAGGTTAATCAGGGAATATCGCGGGCCACTCACGACCATCCCAGGGGCCAAATTTGTGACGTGGGCCGTGAGTTTGACACCCTGGCACCCTTAGCTAGTGCAGAGACATTATAGCACTTAAGTATTCAGGTTTAAGGACTGTGTACAGTAGTATGAATATCGTCACCCTCATAAAATAATCGCCTGAGTCATTTTTCATAGATTTCCAGGTTAATGTCTTTATCAATTTTTTATCATGCGAAGCCCTTTTTTTTTTTAGCGCGGAGTTTTTCTGTCTGTTTTCTTCTTTTTTTATTTTTAGCGCGGAGTTTTTCTGTCTGTTTTCTTCTTTTTTCTTTTTAGCGCGGAGTTTTTCTGTCTGTTTTCTTCTTTTTTCTTTTTAGCGCGGAGTTTTTCTGTCTGTTTTTTTCTTTTTTCTTTTTAGTGCGGAGTTTTTCTGTGTTTTTTTTTTCTTTTTTGCGCGGAGTCTTTCTGTCTGTTTTCTTCTTTTTTCTTTTAGCTCCGAGTGTTTCTGTCTGTTTTCTTCTTTTTTTCTTTTTAGCGCGGTGTTTTTCTGTCTTTCTATTTTTTTTTTTTTGCGCGGAGTTTTTCTGTTTGTTTTCTTTATTCTTTTTAGCGCGGAGTTTTTCTGTCTTTCTATTTTTTTTTTTTGCGCGGAGTTCTTCTGTCTGTTTTCTTTTTTCTTTTTAGCGCGGAGTTTTTCTGTCTTTCTATTTTTTTTTTTTTTGCGCGGAGTTCTTCTGTCTGTTTTCTTTTTTCTTTTTAGCGCGGAGTTTTTCTGTCTTTCGATTTTTTTTTTGCGCGGAGTTTTTCTGTCTGTTTTCTTTTTTCTTTTTAGCGCGGTGTTTTTCTGTCTTTCTATTTTTTTTTTGCGCGGAGTTTTTGTCTGTTTTCTTTTTTTTTCTTTTTAGCGCGGTGTTTTTCTGTCTGTTTTCTTCTTTTTTTCTTTTTAGCGCGGAGTTTTTCTGTCTGTTTTCTTCTTTTTTCTTTTTAGCGCGGTGTTTTTCTGTCTGTTTTCTTCTTTTTTCTTTTTAGCGCGGAGTTTTTCTGTCTTACTATTTTTTTTTTTTGCGCGGAGTTTTTCTGTCTGTTTTCTTCTTTTTTCTTTTTAGCGCGGTGTTTTTCTGTCTGTTTTCTTCTTTTTTCTTTTTAGCGCGGTGTTTTTCTGTCTTTCTATTTTTCTTTTTTGCGCGGAGTTTTTCTGTTTGTTTTCTTTATTCTTTTTAGCGCGGAGTTTTTCTGTCTTTCTATTTTTTTTTTTTTTTGCGCGGAGTTTTTCTGTTTGTTTTCTTTTTTCTTTTTAGCGCGGTGTTTTTCTGTCTTTCTATTTTTTTTTTTTGCGCGGAGTTTTTGTCTGTTTTCTTTTTTTTTCTTTTTAGCGCGGTGTTTTTCTGTCTGTTTTCTTCTTTTTTCTTTTTAGCGCGGAGTTTTTCTGTCTGTTTTCTTCTTTTTTCTTTTTAGCGCGGTGTTTTTCTGTCTGTTTTCTTCTTTTTTCTTTTTAGCGCGGTGTTTTTCTGTCTTACTATTTTTTTTTTTTGCGCGGAGTTTTTCTGTCTGTTTTCTTTTTTTCTTTTTTAGCGCAGTGTTTTTCTGTCTGTTTTCTTCTTTTTCTTTTTAGCGCGGTGTTTTCTGTCTGTTTTCTTCTTTTTTTTCTTTTTAGCGCGGTGTTTTTCTGTCTGTTTTCTTCTTTTTTTTCTTTTTAGCGCGGTGTTTTTCTGTCTGTTTTCTTCTTTTCTTCTTTTTATCGCGTAGTCTTTCTGTTTGTTTTCTTCTTTTCTTCTTTTTAGCGCGGAGTCTTTCTGTCTGTTTTCTTCTTTTTTTTCTTTTTAGCGCGAAGTCTTTCTGTCTGTTTTCTTCTTTTTTTCTTTTTAGCGCGGAGTCTTTCTGTCTGTTTTCTTCTTTTTTCTTTTTAGCGCGGAGTTTTTGTCTTTTCTTCTTTTTTCTTTTTAGCGCGGTGTTTTTCTGTCTTTTCTATTTTTTTCTTTTGAGCGCGGTGTTTTTCTGTCTTTTCTTTTTTTTTCTTTTTTAGCGCGGTGTTTTTGTCTTTTCTTTTTTTCCTTTTTTTCAGTGCGGCGTTTTTTCATCTTTCATTTTTCTTTTTTTCTTTTTAGCGCGGTGTTTTTGTCTTTTCTTTTTTTTTCTTTTTTAGCGCGGTGTTTTTGTCTTTTCTTTTTTTTTCTTTTTTAGCGCGGTGTTTTTGTCTTTTCTATTTTTTTCTTTTTTAGCGCGGTGTTTTTCTGTCTTTTCTTTTTTTTCTTTTTTAGCGCGGTGTTTTTCTGTCTTTTCTTTTTTTTTCTTTTTTAGCGCGGTGTTTTTCTGTCTTTTATATTTTTTTCTTTTTTAGCGCGGAGTTTTTGTCTGTTTTCTTCTTTTTTTCTTTTTTTGCGCGGTGTTTTTCTGTCTTTTCTATTTTTTTCTTTTTAGCGCGGAGTTTTTCTGTTTTATTCTTTTTTTCTTTTTAGCGCGGAGTTTTTCTGTCTTTTCTTTTTTTTTCTTTTTAGCGCGGTGTTTTTCTGTCTTTTCTTTTTTTTTCTTTTTTTGCGCGGTGTTTTTCTGTCTTTTCTATTTTTTTCTTTTTAGCGCGGAGTTTTTCTGTGTTTTATTCTTTTTTTCTTTTTAGCGCGGAGTTTTTCTGTCTTTTCTTTTTTTTCTTTTTTAGCGCGCTGTTTTTCTGTCTTTTCTTTTTTTCCTTTTTTCAGTGCAGAGTTTTTTCATCTTTCATTTTTCTTTTCTTTTTCTTCTGCCTTCGTCATTCAGGGTTTGAGATTTGGCCTTTTCATTTCTGTCTAAATCTTAAGCCAAATGAAATGATGAGTTCTTTTGCGATTTCCTGAACAGTAGAAAACAATGACTTTTGCGGTTTGTTTACGAAGGTGACGATATTATTCTGAGCTGCATGTCTCCTAATTCCAGTATAATAAATTTGAAAATAATTAGAATCTCTATGGACCCCTCCTTGGGAACCACGGGCTTAGGAGGACTGAGGGAAAGCGTCTCTCTCTCTCTCTCTGGCACACCAAAAAAATTGTATAAATGGGAATAACGTACAAAAAAAACGCGTTAAAACAAAAACAGAAAAACACATCGCTAAAAAAAAGAAAAAAAAAAGAAAAAACGCTCAAAAAAGGAAAAGAAAAAGAAAGAGAAAGAAGAAAGAAACGCCAAGAAGAGAGACAGAAACAGAAAGCAAAGAGTAAAACACTGCACTAAAAAAGACAAAAACAATAGAAAAAAGAAACAAGAAAAAGAAAACACCAAGAAGAAATAGAGAAAAAAACAGAAAACAAACAAATATACCGCACTAAAAAAAAAGGAAAATAGAAAAAAGAAAGACGAAAAAAATGGCCGAGATGAAATACAGAAAAAAAACAGAAAACAAATAGAAAACACCGCGCTAAAAAAGAAAAAAGAAAAAAAGACATGAAATAGAAAAGAAAAAACAGAAAACAAACAGAAAAACACCGCTCAAAAAAAAATGGCCGAGAAGAAATAGAGAAAAAACAAAAGTTTTTCTGTCTTTCAATTTTTTTTTTTTTTTTTTTTTGCGCGGAGTTTTTCTGTCTGTTATCTTTTTTCTTTTTAGCGCGGTGTTTTTCTGTCTTTCTATTTTTTTTTTTTTTTTTTGCGCGGAGTTTTTGTCTGTTTTCTTTTTTTTTTCTTTTTAGCGCGGTGTTTTTCTGTCTGTTTTCTTCTTTTTTCTTTTTAGCGCGGAGTTCTTCTGTCTGTTTTCTTCTTTTTTCTTTTTAGCGCGGTGTTTTTCTGTCTGTTTTCTTCTTTTTTCTTTTTAGCGCGGTGTTTTTCTGTCTTACTATTTTTTTTTTTTGCGCGGAGTTTTTCTGTCTGTTTTCTTCTTTTTTCTTTTTAGCGCGGTGTTTTTCTGTCTGTTTTCTTCTTTTTTCTTTTTAGCGCGGTGTTTTTCTGTCTTTCTATTTTTCTTTTTTGCGCGGAGTTTTTCTGTTTGTTTTCTTTATTCTTTTTAGCGCGGAGTTTTTCTGTCTTTCTATTTTTTTTTTTTTTTTGCGCGGAGTTCTTCTGTCTGTTTTCTTTTTTTCTTTTTAGCGCGGAGTTTTTCTGTCTTTCTATTTTTTTTTTGCGCGGAGTTCTTCTGTCTGTTTTCTTTTTTCTTTTTAGCGCGGTGTTTTTCTGTCTTTCTATTTTTTTTTTGCGCGGAGTTTTTGTCTGTTTTCTTTTTTTTCTTTTTAGCGCGGTGTTTTTCTGTCTGTTTTCTTCTTTTTTCTTTTTAGCGCGGTGTTTTTCTGTCTGTTTTCTTCTTTTTTCTTTTTAGCGCGGTGTTTTTCTGTCTTTTCTTTTTTTTTTGCGCGGAGTCTTTCAGTCTGTTTTCTTTTTTCTTTTTAGCGCGGTGTTTTTCTGTCTTTTTCTCTTTTTTTCTTTTTTAGCGCGGTGTTTTTCTGTCTGTTTTATTTTTTTTTTATTTTTAGCGCGGTGTTTTTCTGTCTTTTTATTTTTTTTTTATTTTTAGCGCGGTGTTTTTCTGTCTGTTTTCTTCTTTTCTTCTTTTTAGCGCGGAGTCTTTCTGTCTGTTTTCTTTTTTTTTCTTTTTAGCGCGGTGTTTTTCTGTCTGTTTTCTTCTTTTTTTTCTTTTTAGCGCGGAGTCTTTCTGTCTGTTTTCTTCTTTTTTTCTTTTTAGCGCGGAGTCTTTCTGTCTGTTTTCTTCTTTTTTCTTTTTAGCGCGGAGTTTTTGTCTGTTTTCTTTTTTTTTCTTTTTAGCGCGGAGTTTTTCTGTCTTTTCTATTTTTTTCTTTTAAGCGCTGTGTTTTTCTGTCTTTTCTTTTTTTTTCTTTTTTAGCGCGGTGTTTTTGTCTTTTCTTTTTTTCCTTTTTTCAGTGCGGCGTTTTTTCATCTTTCATTTTTCTTTTTTTTTTTCTTCTTAGCGCGGTGTTTTTGTCTTTTTTTTTCTTTTTTAGCGCGGTGTTTTTGTCTTTTTCTCTTTTTTTCTTTTTTTAGCGCGGTGTTTTTCTGTCTTTTCTTTTTTTTTCTTTTTTAGCGCGGTGTTTTTCTGTCTTTTCTTTTTTTTCTTTTTTAGCGCGGTGTTTTTCTGTCTTTTCTTTTTTTTTCTTTTTTAGCGCGGTGTTTTTCTGTCTTTTCTATTTTTTTCTTTTTTAGCGCGGAGTTTTTGTCTGTTTTCTTCTTTTTTTCTTTTTAGCGCAGTGTTTTTCTGTCTTTTCTTTTTTTTTCTTTTTAGCGCGGTGTTTTTCTGTCTTTTCTTTTTTTTTCTTTTTTTGCGCGGTGTTTTTCTGTCTTTTCTATTTTTTTCTTTTTAGCGCGGAGTTTTTCTGTGTTTTCTTTTTTTTTTCTTTTTAGCGCGGAGTTTTTCAGTCTTTTCTTTTTTTTCTTTTTTAGCGCGCTGTTTTTCTGTCTTTTCTTTTTTTCCTTTTTTCAGTGCAGAGTTTTTTCATCTTTCATTTTTCTTTTCTTTTTCTTCTGCCTTCGTCATTCAGGGTTTGAGATTTGGCCTTTTCATTTCTGTCTAAATCTTAAGCCAAATGAAATGATGAGTTCTTTTGCGATTTCCTGAACAGTAGAAAACAATGACTTTTGCGGTTTGTTTACGAAGGTGACGATATTATTCTGAGCTGCATGTCTCCTAATTCCAGTATAATAAATTTGAAAATAATTAGAATCTCTATGGACCCCTCCTTGGGAACCACGGGCTTAGGAGGACTGAGGGAAAGCGTCTCTCTCTCTCTCTGGCACCAAAAATTGTATAAATGGGAATAACGTACAAAAAAACGCGTTAAAACAAAAACAGAAAAACACATCGCTAAAAAAAAAAAAAAGAAAAAACGCTCAAAAAAGGAAAAGAAAAAAAGAAAGAAGAAAGAAACGCCAAGAAGAGAGACAGAAACAGAAAGCAAAGAGTAAAACACTGCACTAAAAAAAAAGAAAAAACAAGAAAAAGCGCAAACAAGAAAAAAGAAAAAACATGAAAAAGAAAAGAAAAAAGAAAACAAACAGAAAAACACCGCTCAAAAAAAAAAATAGAAGAAAGAGAGAAAAAACAAAAAATGCCAAGAAAACACCGCGCTAAAAAGAAAAACAGAAGAAAAAGCACTAAAAAAAAAGAAAAAACGGAAAACAAACAGAAAAAAAGCTAAAAAATGAAGAAAAAAAAACAGAATAACGAAAAAAACGGAAAACAAACACAAAAACACCGCGCTAAAAAAGTGATAGAAGAAAAAAACACCGAGAACAGAGAAAAAAAACGAAGAAAAAAGAAAAACACGGAAAAAAACCGAAAAAAACCGCGCTAAAAAAGTGATAGAAAAAACACCGAGAATAGAGAAAAAAACGGAAAAAACAGAAAACACCGCGCTAAAAAAGTGATAGAAGAAAAAAACAGAATGAAAAAACGGAAAACAAAAAAAAACACCGAAGAAAAAAGAAAAAACAGAGAAAGAAAACACCGCACTGAGAAAAAAAAACAAACAAAAAACACCGCAATAAAAAAAAGAAAAGAAAACAGAAAAAACGCTGAGAAAAAGAGAAAAAAGAAACAAAAACACCGCAGAAAAATGAAAGAAAAAACAGAAAAAAAGCAAAAAGAAAAACAAAAAAAAAAACTGCAGAAAAAATAAAAAACGCTATGAAAAAGAGAAAAAAACAGATGAACAAAAAACACCGCAGAAAAATAGAAAAAAATGAAAAACAGAAAAAAACGCAAAAAAGGGAAAAAACAAAAAAAAAAAAAAAAAACTGCAGAAAAATAGAAAAAAAAACAGCTGTTTTTTTTCTGTTTTTTGTTTTTTCTCTTTCATCGCGGTGTTTTTGGTTCATATTTTATCTGTTTTTTGATTAGCAAAAACACCACGATAAAACAACGGATAATTAAATAGAAAATACAAAAATTACTAAAAACATTTACAGTTCAGTAGAAAAACAGATGAAGGAAGGAGCAGGAGGAAGAGGAG
>NW_026112101.1:212500-225223 GCF_024679095.1 Eriocheir sinensis
TCTATCTGTATGTCTGTCTATCTGTCTGTCTGTCTGTCTGTTTATTTCTGTCTGTCTGTCTGTCTGTCTGTCTGTCTGTCTGTCTGTTTGTCTGTCTTTCTGTCTGTCTGTCTATTTCTGTCTGTCTGACTGTCTTTCTGTCTGTCTGTCTGTCTATTTCTGTCTGTCTGACTGTCTTTCTGTCTGTCTGTCGGTCTATGTCTGTCTGTCTATTTCTGTCTGTCTGTCTGTCTGTCTGTCTTTCTGTCTGTCTGTCTGTCTGTCTATCTGACTTTCTGTCTATCTTCGCAGCAGGAGGGGATGTGTAGTGACGCAACAACAACAATGATAAGTGTTTCGAGCTGTCAACAATTGAAGGAAAAAAGTTATCAGGAAACGAACTGCGCATTAAGGACTATCAGAGCCACTTCCGTCACTACCAAGAATAGTTCAGCTGGATCGATCCCTTCCTGTCAATCTCTCTCTCTCTCTCTCTCTCTCTCTCTCTCTCTCTCTCTCTCTCTCTCTCTCTCTCTCTCTCTCTCTCTCTCTCTCTCTCTCTCTCTCTCTCTCTCTCTTTTTCCTGCCTTCCCCAGACGCGTGTTCATTTATCTCAGCTTTCTTATGCTTCAAGTAGATAAAAGTGTCGCAGACGGATGTCGTCCCTTTGAGGAGGTTGATAATGCTTGCTTGCTTTCAGTTGAAAAAGTGAAAAACCGCTGTGGCAGCAGTGATAATAATAGCATGTGCTCGCTGACTTCCACAGTGACAAATAAGGAAAAAATTGTAAGGCAGAGTGTGTGATAAATAGAGTGTGTGTGTGTGTGTGTGTGTGTGTGTGTGTGTGTGTGTGTGTGTGTGTGTGTGTAATACTGATAAACAGGACGTATAATAAATCTAGCATGTGTTCGATCACTCCCAGCAAGGCAAATAGGGAGAGTTGTAATAGGCAGGGTGGGAGACAGCATCAGGGTGAGTGTGTAGAGTGGTAAGGCAAATATTGAGTTGTAATAGGCAGGGTGGGAGACAGCATCAGGGTGAGTGTGTAGAGTGATAAGGTAAATAGGGAGAGTTGTAATAGGCAGGGTGGGAGACAGCATCAGGGTGAGTGTGTAGAGTGATAAGGTAAATAGGGAGAGTTGTAATAGGCAGGGTGGGAGACAGCATCAGGGTGAGTGTGTAGAGTGATAAGGCAAATAGGAAGTTGTAATAGGCAGGGTGGGAGACAGCATCAGGGTGAGTGTGAAGAGTGATAAGGCAAATAAGGAGTTGTAATAGGCAGGGTGGGAGACAGCATCAGTGTGAGTGTGTAGAGTGATAAGGCAAATAGGGAGTTGTAATAGGCAGGGTGGGAGACAGCATCAGTGTGAGTGTGTAGAGTGATAAGGCAAATAGGGAGTTGTAATAGGCAGGGTGGGAGACAGCATCAGTGTGAGTGTGTAGAGTGATAAGGCAAATAGGGAGTTGTAATAGGCAGGGTGGGAGACAGCATCAGGGTGAGTGTGTAGAGTGGTAAGGCAAATAGGGAGTTGTAATAGGCAGGGTGGGAGACAGCATCAGGGTGAGTGTGTAGAGTGGTAAGGCAAATAGGGAGTTGTAATAGGCAGGGTGGGAGACAGCATCAGGTTGAGTGTGTAGAGTGATAAGGCAAATAGGGAGTTGTAATAGGCAGGGTGGGAGACAGCATCAGTGTGAGTGTGTAGAGTGGTGAGTCTTTGCCACTCCCTTCCCACTGATCTCCCGGAAGTACATTAGGAAATACATCAACGCCTCGAGCCCTTTCAACCTCTCCTAGGCGTGCGTCTCTTATGGTATCTCGGGAACGCGGACCCCCAGTTTGTACGCTTTGGCTACCCTCTCTCTGCTGTCTCTCGCGTGCTGGTTTTTCTTCCCTTTGATTTTCTTGGAAGGAAAAGAAAACAACAAAAAATATCAGCTTCCATAAAACAGTGTGATTAGCTGCTCTTCCGTAAAACAAGATGGGGAGAAGAATTAGGTAAGCACGCGAGATAACGAAAACAAAAAATAACAAAAGAACAAAACAAGAAATAACAAAATAATAGAATAAGAAAACAAAACAGAACAAAAAAACAATAAATAACATAACAAAACAAAAAGATCAAAAATAATAAAAAATAAGAAAATAGCAAAACAAAAAGTATAAAAATAGTGAAGGTATAATCAACGTGCAACAACAACAACAACAACAACAACAACAACAACAACAACAACAACAACAACAACAACAACAACAACAACAACAACAATCAAAATCAGGGTCCTCAGTGTGCTGTAAACAAAAGGAAAATGTATTACAAACGTGATATAACAAAAACAAAAAAACTGAGGAGGAGTCACTGAAGGAGAAATGGGAATGAAGCAGAGGAGGAGGAGTCACTGAAGGAGGCATGGTAGTGAAGGAGAGGAGGGGAGTCACTGAAGGAGGGATGGGAATGAAGCAGAGGAGGAGGAGTCACTGAAGGAGGGATGGGAGTGAAGGAGAGGAGTCACTGAAGGAGGGATGGGAATGAAGCAGAGGAGGAGGAGTCACTGAAGGAGGGATGGGAGTGAAGGAGAGGAGGGGAGTCACTGAAGGAGGGATGGGAGTGAAGGAGAGGAGGAGTCACTGAAGGAGGGATGGGAGTGAAGGAGAGGAGGAGTCACTGAAGGAGGGATGGGAGTGAACGAGAGGAGGAGTCACTGAAGGAGGGATGGGAGTGAACGAGGAGTCACTGAAGGAGGGAGTGAAGGAGGGAGGAGTCACTGAAGGAGGGATGGGAGTGAAGGAGGAGGAGTCACTGAAGGAGGGATGGGAGTGAAGGAGAGGAGGAGTCAATGAAGTAGGGATGGGAGTGAAGGAGGAGGAGTCACTGAAGGAGGATGGGAGTGAAGGAGAGGAGGAGTCACTGAAGGAGGGATGGGAGTGAAGGAGGAGGAGTCACTGAAGGAGGGATGGGAGTGAAGGAGAGGAGGAGTCACTGAAGGAGGATGGGAGTGAAGGAGGAGGAGTCACTGAAGGAGGAGAGTGAAGGAAAGGAGGGGAGTCACTGAAGGAGGGATGGGAGTGAAGGAGAGGAGGAGTCACTGAAGGAGGGATGGGAGTGAAGGAGAGGAGGAGTCACTGAAGGAGGGATGGGAGTGAAGGAGAGGAGGGGAGTCACTGAAGGAGGGATGGGAGTGAAGGAGAGGAGGAGTCACTGAAGGAAGGATGGGAGTGAAGGAGAGGAGGAGTCACTGAAGGAGGGATGGAATTGAAAGAGAGGAGGAAGAGTCAATGAAGGAGGGATGGGAGTGAAGGAGAGGAGGAGTCACTGAAGGAGGGATGGGAGTGAAGGAGAGGAGTCAATGAAGGAGGGATGGGAGTGAAGGAGAGGAGGAGTCAATGAAGGAGGAATGGGAGTGAAGGAGAGGAGGGGTCACTGAAGGAGGGAGTGAGGGAGTGGAGGAGTCACTGAAGGAGGGATGGGAGTGAAGGAGAGGAGTCAATGAAGGAGGGATGGGAGTGAAGGAGAGGAGGAGTCACTGAAGGAGGGATAGGAGTGATGGAGAGGAGGAGTCACTGAAGGAGGGATGGGAATGAAGGAGAGGAGGAGTCACTGAAGGAGGGATGGGAGTGAAGGAGAGGAGGAGTCACTGAAGGAGTGATGGGAGTGAAGTAGAGGAGGAGTCACTGAAGGAGGGATGGGAGTGAAGGAGGAGGAGTCACTGAAGGAGGGATGGAGTGAAGGAGAGGAGGAGTCACTGAAGGAGGGATGGGAGTGAAGGAGAGGAGGAGTCACTGAAGGAGGAATGGGAGTGAAGGAGAGGAGGAGTCACTGAAGGAGGGATGGGAGTGAAGGAGAGGAGGAGTCACTGAAGGAGGGATGGGAGTGAAGGAGAGGAGGAGTCACTGAAGGAGGGATTGGAGTGATGGAGAGGAGGAGTCACTGAAGGAGGGATGGGACTGAAGGAGAGGAGGAGTCACTGAAGGAGGGATGGGAGTGAAGGAGAGGAGGAGTCACTGAAAGAGGGATGGGAGTGAAGGAGGAGGAGTCACTGAAGGAGGATGGGACTGAAGGAGAGGAGGAGTCACTGAAGGAGGGATGGGAGTGAACGAGAGAGGAGGAGTCACTGAAGGAGGGATGGGAGTGAAGGAGAGGAGGAGTCACTGAAGGAGGGATGGGAGTGAAGGAGGAGGAGTCACTGAAGGAGGGATGGGAGTGAAGGAGAGGAGGAGTCACTGAAGGAGGGATGGGAGTGAAGGAGAGGAGGAGTCACTGAAGGAGGGATGGGAGTGAAGAGAGGAGGAGTCACTGAAGGAGGATGGGAGTGAAGGAGGAGGAGTCACTGAAGGAGGGATGGGAGTGAAGGAGAGGAGGAGTCACAGAAGGAGGGAGGATGGGAGTGAAGGAGAGGAGGAGTCACTGAAGGAGGGATGGGAGTGAAGGAGAGGAGGAGGAGTCACTGAAGGAGGGATGGGAGTGAAGGAGAGGAGGAGTCACTGAAGGAGGGATGGGAGTGAAGGAGAGGAGGAGTCACTGAAGGAGGGATGGGAGTGAAGGAGAGGAGGAGTCACTGAAGGAGGGATGGGAGGGACGGATCGGAGGAGGAGTCCCTGACGGAGGGATGGGAGTGAAGGAGAGGAGGAGTCACTGAAGGAGGGATTGAATGAGAGGAGGAGTCACTGAAGGAGGGATGGGAGTGAAGGAGAGGAGGAGTCACTGAAGGAGGGATGGGAGTGAAGGAGAGGAGGAGGAGTCACTGAAGGAGGGATAGGAGTGATGGAGAGGAGGAGTCACTGAAGGAGGGATGGGAGTGAAGGAGAGGATGAGTTACTGAAGGAGGGATGGGAGTGAAGGAGAGGAGGAATCACTGAAGGAGGGATGGGAGTGAAGGAGAGGAGGAGTCACTGAAGGAGGGATGGGAGGGAAGGAGAGGAGGAGTCACTGAAGGAGGGATGGGAGTGAAGGAGAGGAGGAGTCACGGAAGGAGGGCGGGGAGTGAAGGAGAGGAGGAGTCACTGAAGGAGGGATGGGAGTGAAGGAGAGGAGGAGTCACTGAAGGAGGGATGGGAGTGAAGGAGGAGGAGTCAATGAAGGAGGGATGGGGTGAAGGAGAGGAGGAGTCACTGAAGGAGGATGGGAGTGAAGGAAAGGAGGAGTCACTGAAGGAGGGATGGGAGTGAAGGAGAGGAGGAGTCACTGAAGGAGGGATGGGAGTGAAGGAGAGGAGTCACTGAAGGAGGGATGGGAGTGAAGGAGAGGAGGAGTCACTGAAGGAGGGATGGGAGTGAAGGAGAGGAGGAGTCACTGAAGGAGGGATGGGAGTGAAGGAGAGGAGGAGTCACTGAAGGAGGGATGGGAGTGAAGGAGGAGGAGTCACTGAAGGAGGGATGGGAGTGAAGGAGAGGAGAAGTCACTGAAGGAGGGATGGGAGTGAAGGAGGAGGAGTCACTGAAGGAGGGATGGGAGTGACGGAGAGGAGGAGTCACTGAAGGAGGGATGGGAGTGAAGGAGGAGTAGTCACTGAAGGAGGGTTGGGAGTGAAGGAGAGGAGGAGTCACTGAAGGAGGGATGGGAGTGAAGGAGAGGAGGAGTCACTGAAGGAGGGATGGGAGTGAAGGAGGAGGAGTCACTGAAGGAGGGATGGGAGTGAAGGAGAGGAGGAGTCACTGAAGGAGGGATGGGAGTGAAGGAGAGGAGGAGTCACTGAAGGAGGATGGGAGTGAAGGAGAGGAGGAGTCACTGAAGGAGGATGGGAGTGAAGGAGAGGAGGAGTCACTGAAGGAGGGATGGGAGTGAAGAGGAGGAGTCACTGAAGGAGGGATGGGAGGAAGGAGAGGAAGTCACTTACGGAGGGATGGGAGTGAAGGAGAGGAGGAGTCACTGAAGGAGGGATGGGAGTGAAGGAGAGGAGGAGTCACTGAAGGAGGGATGGGAGTGAAGGAGAGGAGGAGTCACTGAGGGAGGGATGGGAGTGAAGGAGGAGGAGTCACTGAAGGAGGATGGGAGTGAAGGAGAGGAGGAGGAGTCACTGAAGGAGGGATGGGAGTGAAGGAGAGGAGGAGTCACTGAAGGAGGGATGGGAGTGAAGGAGGAGGAGTCACTGAAGGAGGGATGGGAGTGAAGGAGAGGAGGAGTCGGATGGGAGTGAAGGAGGGAGGAGGAGTCACTGAAGGAGGGATGGGAGTGAAGGAGAGGAGGAGTCACTGAAGGAGGGATGGGAGTGAAGGAGAGGAGGAGTCACTGAAGGAGGGATGGGAGTGAAGGAGAGGAGGAGTCACTGAAAGAGGGATGGGAGTGAAGGAGAGGAGGAGGAGTCACTGAAGGAGGGATGGGAGTGAAGGAGAGGAGGAGTCACTGAAGGAGGGATGGGAGTGAAGGAGGAGGAGTCACTGAAGGAGGATGGGAGTGAAGAGGAGGAGGAGTCACTGAAGGAGGGATGGGAGTGAAGGAGGAGGAGTCACTGAAGGAGGGATGGGAGTGAAGGAGAGGAGGAGTCACTGAAGGAGGGATGGGAGTGAAGGAGAGGAGGAGTCACTGAAGGAGGGATGGGAGTGAAGGAGAGGAGAAGGAGTCACTGAAGGAGGGATGGGAGTGAAGGAGGAGGAGTCACTGAAGGAGGGATGGGAGTGAAGGAGGAGGAGTCACTGAAGGAGGATGGGATTGAAGGAGAGGAGGAGTCACTGAAGGAGGGATGGGAGTGAAGGAGAGGAGGAGTCACTGAAGGAGGGATGGGAGTGAAGGAGAGGAGGAGTCACTGAAGAAGGGATGGGAGGAAGGAGGAGGAGTCACTGAAGGAGGGATGGGAGTGAAGGAGAGGAGTAGTCACTGAAGGAGGGATGGGAGTGAAGGAGAGGAGGAGTCACTGAAGGAGGGATGGGAGTGAAGGAGAGGAGGAGTCACTGAAGGAGGGATGGGAGTGAAGGAGGAGGAGTCACTGAAGGAGGATGGGAGTGAAGGAGAGGAGGAGTCACTGAAGGAGGGATGGGAGTGAAGGAGGAGGAGTCACTGAAGGAGGGATGGGAGTGAAGGAGAGGAGGAGTCACTGAAGGAGGGATGGGAGTGAAGGAGAGGAGGAGTCACTGAAGGAGGGATGGGAGTGAAGGAGGTGGAGTCACTGAAGGAGGGATGGGAGTGAAGGAGAGGAGGAGTCACTGAAGGAGGGATGGGAGTGAAGGAGAGGAGTCACTGAAGGAGGGATGGGAGTGAAGGAGAGGAGAGGAGTCACAGAAGGAGGGATGGGAGTGAACGAGAGGAGTCACTGAAGGAGGGATGGGAGTGAAGGAGGAGGAGGAGTCACTGAAGGAGGGATGGGAGTGAAGGAGAGGAGGAGTCACTGAATCAGGGATGGGAGTGAAGGAGAGGAGGAGTCACTGAAGGAGGGATGGGAGTGAAGGAGAGGAGGAGTCACTGAAGGAGGGATGGGAGTGAAGGAGAGAGGAGGAGTCACTGAAGGAGGGATGGGAGTGAAGGAGGAGGAGTCACTGTATGAGGTTTGTGAGTGCAGGAGAGGAGGAGTCACTGAAGGAGGGATGGGAGTGAAGGAGAGGAGGAGTCACTGAAGGAGGGATGGGAGTGAAGGAGGAGGAGTCACTGAAGGAGGATGGGAGTGAAGGAGAGGAGGAGTCACTAAAGGAGGGATGGGAGTGAAGGAGAGGAGGAGTCACTGAAGGAGGGATGGGAGTGAAGGAGGAGGAGTCACTGAAGGAGGGATGGGAGTGAAGGAGAGGAGGAGTCACTGAAGGAGGGATGGGAGTGAAGGAGAGGAGGAGTCACTGAAGGAGGGATGGGAGTGAAGGAGAGGAGGAGTCACTGAAGGAGGGATGGGAGTGAAGGAGGAGGAGGAGTCACTGAAGGAGGATGGGAGTGAAGGAGAGGAGGAGGAGTCACTGAAGGAGGATGGGAGTGAAGGAGAGGAGGAGTCACTGAAGGAGGGATGGGAGTGAAGGAGAGGAGGAGTCACTGAAGGAGGGATGGGAGTGAAGGAGAGGAGGAGTCACTGAAGGAGGGATGGGAGTGAAGGAGAGGAGGAGTCACTGAAGGAGGGATGGGAGTGAAGGAGAGGAGGAGTCACTGAAGGAGGGATGGGAGTGAAGGAGAGGAGGAGTCACTGAAGGAGGGATGGGAGTGAAGGAGAGGAGGAGTCACTGAAGGAGGGATGGGAGTGAAGGAGAGGAGGAGTCACTGAAGGAGGGATGGGAGTGAAGGAGAGGAGGAGTCACTGAAGGAGGGATGGGAGTGAAGGAGAGGAGGAGTCACTGAAGGAGGATGGGAGTGAAGGAGGAGGTCACTGAAGGAGGGATGGGAGTGAAGGAGAGGAGGAGTCACTGAAGGAGGATGGGAGTGAAGGAGGAGGAGTGACTGAAGGAGGGATGGGAGTGAAGGAGAGGAGGAGTCACTGAAGGAGGGATGGGAGTGAAGGAGAGGAGGAGTCACTGAAGGAGGGATGGGAGTGAAGGAGAGGAGGAGTCACTGAAGGAGGGATGGGAGTGAAGGAGAGGAGGAGTCACTGAAGGAGGGATGGGAGTGAAGGAGAGGAGGAGTCACTGAAGGAGGACTGGGAGTGAAGGAGAGGAGGAGTCACTGAAGGAGGGATGGGAGTGAAGGAGAGGAGGAGTCACTGAAGGAGGGATAGGGGTGAAGGAGAGGAGGAGTCACTGAAGGAGGGATGGGATTGAAGGAGAGGAGGAGTCACTAAAGGAGGGATGGGAGTGAAGGAGAGGAGTCACTGAAGGAGGATGGGTGTGTAGGAGTGGTGGAGTCACTGAAGGAGGGATGGGAGTGAAGGAGAGGAGGAGTCACTGAAGGAGGGATGGGAGTGAAGGAGAGGAGGAGTCACTGAAGGAGGGATGGGAGTGAAGGAGAGGAGTCACTGAAGGAGGGATTGGAGTGAAGGAGAGGAGGAGTCACTGAAGGAGGGATGGGAGTGAAGGAGAGGAGGAGTCACTGAAGGAGGGATGGGAGTGAAGGAGAGGAGGAGTCACTGAAGGAGGGATGGGAGTGAAGGAGAGGAGGAGTCACTGAAGGAGGGATGGGAGTGAAGGAGAGGAGGAGTCACTGAACGAGGGATGGGAGTGAAGGAGAGGAGGAGACACTGAAGGAGGATGGGAGTGAAGGAGGAGGAGTCACTGAAGGAGGGATGGGAGTGAAGGAGAGGAGGAGTCACTGAAGGAGGGATGGGAGTGAAGGAGAGGAGGAGTCACTGAAGGAGGGATGGGAGTGAAGGAGAGGAGGAGTCACTGAAGGAGGATGGGAGTGAAGGAGAGGAGGAGTCACTGAAGGAGGATGGGAGTGAAGGAGAGGCGGAGTCACTGAAGGAGGGATGGGAGTGAAGGAGAGGAGGAGTCACTGAAGGAGGGATGGGAGTGAAGGAGAGGAGGAGTCACTGAAGGAGGGATGGGAGTGAAGGAGAGGAGGAGTCACTGAAGGAGGGATGGGAGTGAAGGAGAGGAGGAGTCACTGAAGGAGGATGGGAGTGAAGGAGAGGAGTCACTGAAGGAGGATGGGAGTGAAGGAGAGGAGGAGTCACTGAAGGATGGATGGGAGTGAAGGAGAGGAGGAGTCACTGAAGGAGGGATGGGAGTGAAGGAGAGGAGGAGTCACTGAAGGAGGATGGGAGTGAAGGAGGAGGAGTCACTGAAGGAGGGATGGGAGTGAAGGAGAGGAGGAGTCACTGAAGGAGGGATGGGAGTGAAGGAGAGGAGGAGTCACTGAAGGAGGGATGGGAGTGAAGGAGAGGAGGAGTCACTGAAGGAGGGATGGGAGTGAAGGAGAGGAGGAGTCACTGAAGGAGGGATGGGAGTGAAGGAGAGGAGGAGTCACTGAAGGAGGGATGGGAGTGAAGGAGGAGGAGTCACTGAAGGAGGGATGGGAGTGAAGGAGAGGAGTCACGGAAGGAGGGATGGGAGTGAAGGAGAGGAGGAGTCACTGAAGGAGGGATGGGAGTGAAGGAGAGGAGGAGTCACTGAAGGAGGGATGGGAGTGAAGGAGAGGAGGAGTCACTGAAGGAGGGATGGGAGTGAAGGAGAGGAGGAGTCACTGAAGGAGGGATGGGAGTGAAGGAGAGGAGGAGTCACTGAAGGAGGGATGTGAGTGAAGGAGGAGGAGTCACTGAAGGAGGGATGGGAGTGAAGGAGGAGGAGTCACTGAAGGAGGATGGGAGTGAAGGAGAGGAGGAGTCACTGAAGGAGGGATGGGAGTGAAGGAGAGGAGGAGTCACTGAAGGAGGGATGGGAGTGAAGGAGAGGAGGAGTCACTGAAGGAGGGATGGGAGTGAAGGAGAGGAGGAGTCACTGAAGGAGGGATGGGAGTGAAGGAGAGGAGGAGTCACTGAAGGAGGGATGGGAGTGAAGGAGAGGAGGAGTCACTGAAGGAGGGATGGGAGTGAAGGAGAGGAGGAGTCACTGAAGGAGGATGGGAGTGAAGGAGGAGGAGTCACTGAAGGAGGGATGGGAGTGAAGGAGGAGTCACTGAAGGAGGATGGGAGTGAAGGAGGAGGAGTCACTGAATGTGTGATGGGAGTTAAGGAGAGGAGGAGTCACTGAAGGAGGGATGGGAGTGAAGGAGAGGAGGAGTCACTGAAGGAGGGATGGGAGTGAAGGAGAGGAGGAGTCACTGAAGGAGGGATGGGAGTGAAGGAGAGGAGGAGTCACTGAAGGAGGGATGGGAGTGAAGGAGAGGAGGAGTCACTGAAGGAGGGATGGGAGTGAAGGAGAGGAGGAGTCACTGAAGGAGGGATGGGAGTGAAGGAGAGGAGGAGTCACTGAAGGCGTGACGGGAGTGAAGGAGTGGAGGTGTCACTGAAGGAGGGATGGGAGTGAAGGAGAGGAGGAGTCACTGAAGGAGGGATGGGAGTGAAGGAGAGGAGGAGTCACTGAAGGAGGGATGGATGGGAGTGAAGGCGCGGAGGAGTCACTGACGGAGGGATGGGAGTGAAGGAGAGGAGTCACTGAAGGAGGGATGGGAGTGAAGGAGAGGAGAAGTCACTTAAGGAGGGATGGGAGGAAGGAGGAGGAGTCACTGAAGGAGGGATGGGAGTGAAGGAGAGGAGGAGTCACTGAAGGAGGATGGGAGTGTAGGAGAGGTGAAGTCACTGAAGGAGGGATGGGAGTGAAGGAGAGGAGTCACTGAAGGAGGGATGGGAGTGCAGGAGAGGTGGTGTCTCTGAAGGAGGGATGGGTGTGAAGGAGAGGAGGTGTCACTGAAGGAGGGATGGGATTGAAGGAGAGGAGGAGTCACTGAAGGAGGGATGGGAGTGAAGGAGAGGAGGAGTCACTGAAGGAGGGATTGGAGTGAAGGAGAGGAGGAGTCACTGAAGGAGGGATGGGAGTGAAGAGTCACTGAAAGAGGATGGGAGTGAAGGAGAGGAGGAGTCACGGAAGGAGGGATAGTATTGAAGGAGAGGAGTGGTCACTGCAGGAGGGATGGGAGTGAAGGAGAGGAGGGGTCACTGAAGGAGGGATGGGAGTGAAGGAGAGGAGGGGTCACTGAAGGAAGGATGGGAGTGAAGGAGAGGAGGGGTCACTGAAGGAGGAATGGGAATGAAGGAGAGGAGGGGAGTCACTGAAGGAGGGATGGAAGTGAAGGAGAGGAGGGGAGTCACTGAAGGAGGGATGGGAGTGAAACATGGAAACATGGAAATGCAGGCAACAGAAAGCCTATTGGCTCATTACGAGGTCGCCCGCTTGGGTGATTTAATCTGCTCAACCGCCACTTGAGGCTTGAGCAGATGAAAGCACCTCGATATTGAGGAGCAGATGAAAGTCCCTTGTTATTCAGTTTACTCCCGACGCAGCGAAATGACGGTCGATTCTATATTTGAAGGAGTTGGTGGTATTCGCATTTACTACTTCTGAAGGAAGATTGTTCCAGAGGCGGATGACTCGGTTTGAAAAGAAACTCCTTCCAACGTCTGTGTTACATCGACTCGACTGAATGGGTAAACCGTTATTTCTAGTTCTTGACTTGGTTTGCAATTCAAAGAATTCGGAGTAATCGACGTTATTGAACTTTTTTAGATACTTGAAGACTTGAATAATATCCCCTCGCAGGCGTCTTTTCTCCAATGTAAAGAGATTGAGTCGCTTGAGTCGTTCCTCGTACGGCTGAGCCCTTAAGGTTGGAATCTTTGTGGCGCGTCCTTGAATCCTTTCCAGTAAAGCAATGTCCTTTCTGTAATTAGGAGACCAGAACTGTACTGCATACTCGAGGTGCGGTCTTACCATGGAATTATACAAGGATAGCATCACGTCTGGTGTTTTACACTCGAAGTTCCTCGCTATGAACCCGAGCATATTGTTGGCTTTGTTGTATGCTTTTTTACAGTGATTCGCGTGTTTCAGGTCACTGCTGATAGTGACTCCAAGATCCTTTTCCTTCTGCATCGCCTGCAGAGGTCTCCCATTCATGATGTATGTGTGGTTACTATTTTGGGACCCAATGTGCATGACTTTGCATTTGTCAACATTAAAAGACATTTGCCATTTTCCCGACCATTCGATAATGTGATTGAGGTCTTTCTGAATGATTTCGCAGTCGGTCTTTGTGAGGGCCTCTACACCCACCTTGGTATCATCTGCAAATTTCGATATTGTGGATTTCAGTCCTGATTCGAGGTCATTGATATATATGATAAAGAGGATGGGTCCCAGCACTGACCCTTGAGGCACTCCACTAGTGACTGGAAGCCAATCAGAAGGCTGTCCGTTGAGTAGTACTCGTTGTTTTCTGTCGGTGAGCCAATCTCTTATCCACGCGATCAGAT